>NC_056739.1:1127493857-1127781357 GCF_019279795.1 Protopterus annectens
CACACACACACACACACACACACACAGAAACTTTTTAGGATCACCAACACACACTCACGCATGCATGTGCACACACGCACACACGCAGAAACTTTTTAGGATCACCAACACACACACACACACACACACACACACACACACACACACACACACACACACACACACACACACACACACACACACACACACACACACACACACACACAGAAACTTTTAGGATCACCACACACACACACACACACACACACACCACACACACACACACACACACACACACACACACACACACACACACACACACACACACACACAGAAACCTTTTAGGATAACCAAGAAACTAACCTACTAATACCCACTAAAAATTAAGACAGACAAAGCATAGAAGGCAGTTCAGTTAAAAACTAAACTGAAGAACCTTGTATAACATTTAACTCTTAAAAAACAATTGCTTCTGTTTTTCTTTTGGTCTAATGTGGTGTTATAGTGTTAAACTCAAGGCATGTACACACTATTAATTTCCTTGACATGTTGTCATTGAAACTGTCAGTTTGTCTAAGATGCCTTATTGTTATGTTTGCTGCTCTTTTGTGTGTAGCTTTTTTTTTTGCAATAAAAAGAAATAAAAAAGAAGTAAACTGAAGAACGAAGTATGTTGAGGCTGCAATGCTAACAGTTGTGCAGTTGTGCCTCCCTAATTCATATCATCCCTGCATCTTTGCAATAAGTATAAGGAACATGAAATGCAGTACCTAACATGTAATATGAGAAAATGTGTTGAAATGTAATGTTTTGGTGAAACTGTCGTCAATATGTTAGCTAAGCTGTAAGCTTAACTATCTGGATTTCTTATTGCTCATAGGGTCATAAGTAAATAGTAGACTAGCTGCCCTTGGAGGCAGTTTTAAGCCTAGTCATTTTCCCTTTTTGTGCTTGAAATAACCTATCTCATTTGGTTATAGATCAGCCTTACCCATCTCATGGTCAATAATTATATATTGCCCCTAATGAGAATAACTGGGATCATACCATAGATAATTTGAGGGAGTCCATGCATGGGATGAAGCATTTAGGAGCTACCTCTGTCCATTAGTAGTACAGCTGGTGATCCAGGGGTAAATTTTCTGTTTCCCATTCAAATATCCAATTTGTGCTTGAACACTGACAGGGATTCATTTTATTTTATGTGGATGAACAGTCTGTTCCAGAGCATCACTATCCTCTGAGATATACCTGTCCCTCCAAACCATTTGTTGATGTTGCAGAAGAGGTTTAGATCCCTAGACTATTTCTGATGCCATTTGACTTTTTGATGTGCAGTAAATCCATCAGTAATGGGTTGGAGGATGCCTTATATGCCAGAAACAGGTCACATCTTAGCAGTCTGTAGGATAATGAGGATAGTGACAGGCCTTAGAGTTTGTCCATGTTGTTTAGGCCTTGTGTCCTTTTAGTAAGGTATCTCTGTAAACATTCCTGTTGTTGCATGTGTCTGGACAGATACATGCCAACTGGGGCATTATATTCAATGACTGGCCTAATGAAGGGTGAGTAAAAGGGGACACTGATATCCATTGATCTAGACACAATCAAATATTAGGTCACTGTCTACACAAGTTCCCAGATCCCAAACAACAGGGTAAACTCTTAGTTGCATGTTGTCAGTGTGGTAGTTCCCCTGGGGTAGATGACTTCCCAAAGGAAGGATACAATAAAGCATTGTTTTGGCATTTAGTTTCAGTCCATGATTTTTGTGCTAGTTATTTATTTGGGACAAACCTTCCTGCAGGATGGCTAAGTCATTTGGGGATTTAATGACTGCTCCTAGCTTGTCAGAGCCCTTTGTTATTAGCTTTTACTTCAGAAAAGTAGATGCCAAACAAGATATTTGATCATTTCTGCAGTCCAGCAACATAATTTTGGTATTAATCATAATATTATACATTCCTGATTCCTGTTAGATAACTATCTCTTCTCCATCAAGGCACAATTTTTGGCACTGAAATGCTGTTTCTGTTCATATATGAGCTGCACATTGCTGTCAGCAGAGCTCTGTCTGTCTTTGTTGTTTGAAAACTGCAAGCTTTGATTCCAGGTTTGACTTCTGCTTCATTTACAGCCTCACTGTGGTCTAATCAAAGTGAATTAATTTCACTTAGCAATGAATAATGGACCATTACAGCAATATTTTGGTAGTGCATGTGTTCTGGAACATATACAGGGAGTCAGATACATAAATAGGCAGTGCGGATGATAGTATACAATTTACAGTTTCTATGTGCCCAGGCCTAGCTGATAATGTTTTTATAATGTATTATACCACCAATTAAATCTGTCTTACACTTTGCAGCTGTGGACTTTAGTGCAAAAATTTAGTGATGTGGTCAATTTTATCACAATGTGTTATATAGTGCAAGCTGGAGGTATGCATTTGAAGGGTTTTTGCCCTTTTCTCCATTGTACTATGACTGTGGAAATGGGATATATCATTTAGGGGGAGTGGGGGCAGAACTTCTAACATGAAGGGAGTAAGAAGGCTTGCAACTTGCAAAAATTTTACAAGTTTTTTTATTGATGTTCTTCAGAATTTATCTTTCAGAAAACTGTCAGTCAAATTAGTGTGCTACCTAGACAGAAAATGATCAGTTTTGAGTATCATAGACAAAGGCAGCTTTTGATGTGATCTGCACTTTTTAATTTAAGGCAACACTGCTGAAATGTGAAATTGTTGTGAATCCTCAGTCTTGGGTCAGAGTCACAGAAGTTAAAGGATACAATTTGCTCTCATTTGGGATGTGAACTCAAGACCTCTAGCATACCATGCTTGTTTCACTATTCAGAGAAAGCCTTCTGCTTAGGCACTGTTAGAGCCTGGACATCCAGGAATCACAGAATTTTGCCCTCCTTTACCGATCTCGTACTACTTCTGGAAAGTTTGACCAGTTCACTTCACCTTAAGCATCTAGCATCTAACAAAACATCTAAATACTAAAGGTATTATTGGGGTTTCATAAATATTTATTTATTTGTTTCATTTTGTTAAACAGTTATATCACAATTATCTAAATATTTGTTCATAGGGAAAATAGGTGGAGAAAAGCAGCATGTCATTAGAAGGGAAAATAATATTCGGGGAAACCTGTAAGGATATCATACATAATCTACTTGAAGGGTATTCAGAAGCCAAAACTCTACCCCGACCTTGGACCTGGGAGGCTGCAACACTTAATAGTAAAGACTACATTGATTTAAACCTGAATATATAGTTTCTCTTAAACTAGTATTCAATTTTCAGCACTACCACATCTATAGAGCAAGATATAGCTATAAACTAGGGATAGGCAACTTTTTTAGTTGGAAAATCTTTCTGAGCAACTGAGGTTGCTGTTAGGTTTTAGTCTAATATTTGGCTACAGACATGTGTGTGTGTGTGTGTGTGTGTGTGTGTCTGTGTGTGTGTGTGTGTTTGTGTGTGTGTGTGTGTGTGTGTGTGTGTGTGTGTGTGTGTGTGTGTGTGTGTGTGTGTGTGTGTGTGTGTGTGAAACATGCATGTCCAGAGCTAGTGGGGTTTGGCTTTACTGGCCTTAATTTATCCACAAAGACTTAAAAAAAAAAAGCAAAAATTCATGGACATCCATAAGCCATATTGCTAAAACACTTATTGTGCTTAAGGGATCATTTGCATATAACCCATGGGTGACTATTACAAGAGGTTTAAAGGACAAAGAATAGTTGTGTAAAATCTTACTATAACCATAGATGTCCTTCTCTTCCATGTTGCACTATTGTAAACATGCAGGATCCTCCACCTGAGGTGACCCGAATGTCTGGCCCATATACAAAAGCTTAGCCTGGCTGCTGTATTGTGCGTGGGACGTCACACATAGGTACCATAAACCATGGGCCATAAATGTGATGCTTGCATGCACAGACCTCAGAAATGAATGCCCCAGTTGGACAATAGTCTAAGGGTAGCTGATCAGGATGCCACCCAGACAGGAAAAATAAGGGACAGGAAGAAGAAGAAGAGGCAGAAGTCCTAAATGGAGCATAGGAGGGAGGGATAGGAATAGTGCAACATGTAAGAGAAGGGCATCTATGGTTATGGCAAGATTTTAAACAACTATTCTATGTCCTTGTATTCGCATGTTGCAGTATTCTAAACATGAGGGAGAGTACCAAAGCTCAGTTTTTGGTATGGGAGGTGGAAGAAGAGGAACTTTCTATGAATCCATGCATGCTGGCTTTAGCAAAGCCTACCCATGCCCTGGAGATATAAGCCAGTTTGTAATGTTTAGTGAAAGTGTGGACTGAAGACATTGTGGCTGCCTCTAGGATGGTGGCTGTATCTAATCCTTTCAAAAAAGCCCCAGAGGAGACCACAGCCCTGGTGGAGTGGGCCGTCACAGTGTAAGGAAGGTGTTTTTCATGAAAGGAGTAGCAAAAGGAAATAGTGCTGGAAATCCAAGAAGATATTGTTTGTTTGGCTACAGCTTGCCACAGTGCCCTGGGGTGACAGGATGCAAACAACTGGTTTGACGTTCTGATGTTCTTAGTCTTGTCTAGGTAAAATCTAAGTTGTCTATGAATATTAAGGTGAATATTAAGGGAATGGAGCACTCTCTCACTGTCATTTTGTGGGGAAGGAAAGAATGTGGGTAAGTGGATGGACTGGTTAAGCAATAGTTTACTGACCACTTCAGGCATGAAGGACAAGTTTGTATGACGAGAGACCCTATACTTATGAAATATCAGGTATGGTGAGTTAGCCATGAGTGCTTGTAGTTCTGAGACCTTTCTGGCAGATGTTAGGGCTACAAGAAGCACTGTTTTTTAAGTGTACATCTTCAAGGTGGCTGATACTGCTGGCTCAAAGGGGCCAGTAGTCTGTTTTTCTGGAATAAAATTCAGGTCCCAAGGAGGAGGGATAGATTTCCTTGGAAGCCTTATATGAAGTACCCCTTAAGGAAAAATGTTACCTCTAATCTAGGTGGATTGAGAGGTAAGCAAGCAGAGACAGCTGATAAATAGACTTTCAGTGAGGAATGTGAAAGTTCAGACTTAAGGAGCAGACACAAATAAGACAAAACTAGAGGTACAGCTGCCTGAAAGGGATCTAGTTGTCTGTGAAGACACCAACTGGAGAACCTTTTCCACTTGGATAGGTAGGATCTCCTGGTAGTGGGTTTCCTGGCCTCCAGCAGGACAGAAAGCATGTCCTCTGAATAAAGGTGTCTAAAAGGGATGAAAAGTTTACTACCCACAGGGTTAGTCTGAGGGTTTGGAGGTGTGGATGTATACGTGATCCCTTCTTGTTGTGTGATGAGGTCCACTTTGTGGGGTAACTTGTGGTGATTGCCCTTGGCTAGAGAAAAAAGTAGGGGGAACCAGTGCTGTCTTTGTCAAAAGAGGGTCACCAACAAGATTTTTGATTTGTCCTGTTGAATTTTCAGCAGGACTTTCTGTATGAGAGGGAAGGGCAGAAATGCATAAAGAAACATCCCCTTCCAGGGGATTGAAAAGTCGCCCACCCTCCAGGCTTGGGTGGAAGGAGTTCTTGTGCAGAAAATTTCAGTTGTCTGTTCTGAGGGGAGGCAATCAGATCTATTTGTGGTGTACCCCACCGGTGGACTATGTCTAGGAAGACATCCCTGTGCAACATCCATTCATGATTCCATGATAATGACCTGCTGAGAACATCTGCCTGACCATTGTTTTGAGATGAGATGCAAACTGCCTGCAGTGTCAAATTGGAGAGGGTAGCCATTTCCCAAGCTTGGATGACCAGCCTGCAGAGTAAGTAGGACCCCCCCCCTGCCTGTCAATATACCATAGGACTATTGTGTTGTCTGTAAAGATTCTTAGAGGTCCTGGGTGTATGAGGGGAAGGAATGCTTTTAGGGCTAGGATAAGGGCAGTCATTTCCCTGATATTGACGTGTTTTATCCAAAGATAGGGGTCGTATGGGCCAAGAACCTTCAGTCCATTCATAGTTGCTCTCCTTCCCAGATCTGATGCATCTGTGTCCATCTGCTGAACTGTAGGGAGTGATTGTAATGGTATTCCTGGGTTCAGGTGAATTTGCTGGATCCATCACAAGATCTCTTTCTTTTTCAAAACAGGTTTATTGTTTTAACATACAAGAGAAATATCATAACAATTTTATACAAGTAATTAAAAATAGATATGATTATAACATTCAATAAAACAACTAAAGTATTTACAAAGACATCCACTACAATCAGATCAATTAATTAAACTAAAATACCATGCTATTGAAATTAGGATTTTTTTAACAAATTTTGTAAATTATCCCATACAATATAATAAGATGTTTTTCTAGTTGTTCTTGACCTAATTGTGTTTATTTCCATATGGCACACTATATTCATAACATTTTTAAATTCATTGAATGAAGGAGGTGTATCTGAAATCCAATTTCTGGTTATTATTTTCCTAGCCACTGCTAGAATAGACCATAACAAGGGAAGCTTAACCTTTTTAACACTTTGAGGTACAGGTGTGTTGAATAATATAAGAGATTTAGAAATAATGAAATTATCTGTAAAAGAGCCTGCAAAAATTCATTAATTGACTTCCAGTATTCTTTCAATTTTATACAGTCATAAAACATATGAGCCCAGTCAGCATTAATTTCTACATTACATCTCTTACATAGATTATCTTTATTATTTATTTTATTCATCATCAAAGGTGTATAAAAAATCTATGTAAAAATTTCCATGTATAAAGTCTCCAGACAATGGAAGACATAGTTCTATAGGCAGATTCCAATATATATTGTTTATCTTGTTGATTTGGTGGGTCCCCATTAATAGAAGTGAAATAATTCCAGTATGAATCTACACTGTAAAAAGTTTCTTGTCTGATAATTTTATGTATGTATGAAAGTTTACCTTTATCAGAAACTTTATGTTGTAAATTTAATATCAAGTAATCAATCAGTGTTGGAATAGATTCTTTAACTGTTATAGACATTAGATCTATTTTATTAATGAGATGTTGTCTAAAGGTCTGAACCTCTAACCAGCAAGTTTCTCTTAGATCAAATTCTTGTTTTAAGAAATCTAGATTTTTAACTTTATTATCAGATATCAACTGATACCAGTACTTTAGATCATTATCTATAGCTAAATGAGTTCCTTCAGAAGTAGATGACAAAAGCATACCCTGAGTATACCTTATAGGGAATATAATAAAATTCCATTCCCTATACTTAGGGTGCATGAATATAAAGTTACGATAGCTAATAATAATATTTAATGGGTAACAAACCATATGTTTAGGTGTAATAGGTGAAGTACAAAATTCCTTTAGAACCCATAACATGGAGTTATTTACAATCATATTTTTATGTGTTAAGGAGATTTTCATGAAGTGCATACTAATTAGCTCCCAATAATCTTTCCATTTTGCGACATATGACTGATCTATTAATAAAGTAATAACTTTTACAATAGAAGAGATAGTATATAAATTAAAGTCTGGAAAAGAAATACCCTCTTGAGACCAGCTGTTAGTATGTTTCTTTAATGCAATCCTAGGTCTATTAGGTGCCCATAGGAAATTTAACATTAGTGTATTCAGTCTCTTGATAATTATTTTTGTAGGTGGAAGTATTATTGATTGTATTAAGTATAAAATCTTGGGGAATATTATCATGTTAATAATTGTAAGTCTCTCCTCCATAGTAAAAAACATAATATTCCAGGTATTAAAAAGATTTT
The DNA here is from genome assembly GCF_019279795.1 of Protopterus annectens. Lineage (NCBI taxonomy): Eukaryota > Metazoa > Chordata > Ceratodontiformes > Protopteridae > Protopterus > Protopterus annectens. Next base: position 1,127,501,603 of record NC_056739.1, read on the forward strand.
GTATATTAAGAAAACAGGTATTATAATTATTATATATAATAGATTTAATATCTTTAGATAGTATTATACCTAAATAAGTTATCTGACCTGAATTGGGTACATATTTAGTAAAATCACTAATGAGAATATTTTTTCGTGTATATATAGGTAATATTTTAGTTTTTTTCTTCATTGAATATTAAACCAGAAATACTTTTAAAATTCATCATTTTATCAAATAGCGACTGCATAGAAGAATTAGATCCTGCTGATGTAATTAGAACATCATCTGCAAAAAGTTGAATTTTGGATGTTGTATTTTCATCTATTTCAAAACCCTCTATGTCAGTACTGTTTCTGATCAAATTAGCCCAAGGCTCCATTACTAAAGTGAATAATAGTGGAGAAAGTGGACATCCTTGTTTTGTACCTTTAAAATGGGTATTTTTTGTGAAACATATGTTCCTACCTTAATATAAGCCAATGTTCCTTTGTATAAATGCTCAATTAGATTTACAAATGCCTCTGAGAAGTTTGTGCACTTCAGTAAGGTAAACAGATAGTCCCGACTTACTGAATCAAATGCTGAACTTATATCAAGACTAATAAGTGTTAAATCTTTCTTTTTCCTATTTGCAAAATCAATTAATGTTAAAGTTCTTCTTATATTATCAAAAGTATTTCTATTTACAATGAAGCCTGTCTGATCTATATCTATAATGCCGGGATGATTGTCTTCAATCTATCAGCAAAAATACTCATAAACATTTTATAATCAACATTAAGTAATGAGATGGGCCAATATGAAGTACATCTAGTTGGATCTTTATTAGGTTTTAAAATTGGCGAAATAAATGTATATTGCCAAGATGCGGGGGTTATTAACTCAGTTTGGGCCAAAATAAAAACCTTATGTATTAATGAATATGTACTTTTAGAAAGGATTTTATATATCTCTGGTATAATACCATCATTACCCGGTGCTTTGTTTGATTTAAGCTTATTTATTTGTGTAATAACCTCTGTATATGAAATACTTTTGACCAATAGTTTAATCTGTTGTTTATTAAGCTTTTATTCATGTTTGTGGTTATAAACTCCTTTATTTTATCTTTAGGTTCCATGTTAATGTTATTATGGTTAATTTTGTGAAAGTGATTTCTAAATTCATCTAGTATTTCTGGTATACTAGAAACATTCTTCTTTTTCCTTGGAGAAAAGATTTATTTGATATGGTTTTGTTTATTCAACCTTTTTGTTTTATTTTTAAGTCTATATAAGTATTTGGGGCTTATTGAATAAGACAAAAACTTGTATTTCTCTAAAGTTATTTTAACTTTATGAGTTAAAATTTCTTTGTATTTCTCATTTAGTTTGTTTATTTCTTCAATAACTTTCTTGTCAATAATATTTTCTTTATTATTATATTTATAAGAGTCTAATTTACTTTGAATATCTAACAATTCCTTATCCCAAGATTTCCTTTTATTATTATACCATCTGATACTTTGTCCATATAGATATGATTTTAAGGCATCCCAAACATAGACAATGGAGACTTCAGGAGTATTATTTATGTCTAAAAATGTTTTACTTCTGAAAGTATATATTCTTTATAGTCTTTTAGTTGAGTTAAGTATGCTGGTATCCTTTTGATCTGAACATTATGAGTATTTTTATCATGAATTCAAAACAATTGAATTATGATCAGATATAGGACATGAAATGATTTTGGAATTAATTAAATCTGTTACCATCTGGTTAGAAATAAAGACCCTATCTATTTTTGAATAGGTTTTGTATCTGTTAGAAAAAAAGGTGTATGGTAATGATTTTGAATCTATCTGATTATTAATATCATTCAAATGATAAGAATTAGCAAAATCATTTAAATGTTTTGCATTAGATGTAATTTTTTTTTTCCTATAGTGGTAGTATCACTTTCATGTAGTATACAATTAAAGTCACCAGCTAAAATAATATCTCCTATAGAGAATTATATGATCTTATCAAGATGATGTTTCACTGTATTAATACCAATTCCAGATATCCAATATACATTAATTAAAGTGTAAGTCTTCCCATTAATTTGTATTGTAACCATACAAAACATTCCTTTGTCATCCTGATAAGACTTAATGGTTTTAGGAATGGGCATACTTTTATTCCATAAAATAGCCACTCCTCTTTTTTTTCTGAGTGTGCTCTGAACTAACCAATACTGTATATTTGTTTGTGGCTAGTTTATCAATATCTTTTTCAAGAGATGGGTTTCTTGCAGGAAGACTAAGTTGGCCTTATGTAAATTAATGTATCTTATTAAGCTTGCCCTTTTACACGGATTATTCAATCCATTAATGTTTAAAGAAATTCCTTTTAAAGATGTCATTTGGCATTTTTAAAACTTAAGAATCTTATGATCAAATAACAAATAACAACATAAGTAATGTTACATCTCCTCCTTTAGGTGTACCTTTAAATATAGCTGTATTTATTGAATCTCTTATGGGATTTTGTATAGGATTCAATTTTGTTTGTAGTGACAATGAGTGTACAAAATATATTGTGGATGTCAAAACTATATACATATAACAATGAACAAGTGAAAATAATGTAAGGATTAAACCTTGCATCCAGCCTGGAGTTAAAACTCCAACTTAGAGTAGTATTTACCACTCAAGTTAACCCCTACCCTAAGCAGCAGTACCTCAGCTACCACCTTATCAATTTAATACTGGTTATATTTAACTTAAATTAACAGCTTTCAATTCAATTATCTAGCAAGACAAGACTACACATTTGATAAAACAGCATCATATAAACTAAAATAAACTTTTTTTTTAAAAACTATTCATACTACTATATACATCTATGTAATATAATACACTTGTATTCAAATAGCATTCAAATAATCTTGATATTAGGAACCAAGAGGAGAGAGAAATAAAAGGCGTGAAAGAGGGAGAGAGAGTGAAAGAAAGAGAGAAAAAAAAAAGAAGGCATATTTACATATTAATTTATTCAAAGTATGTAAAAATAAGTTCTAACATTCATTTAAATCAAAAACTTTGGCTAATATGGTTCAGACATTACATATATTAAGATGCATCTATTTTCTGTCATGTAAATGCAGTCAACAGCTTCCAAAAAAAAACCTTGAATTGCTTGTATATGAGCATTTTACTCATACTCATTATTGTCAATAGAATAAAATATTATATTTATAGAAATTGTTATAAATCATACTGCATAGTTATGCAAATTCTCAGAAACACTTGCATTATTGTAAAAAAGCCATCTGTATTTTGTATGTCTATACTACTGCTTTAAAATATATCACATGACAATTTCTTCCAGAATAGAGTTATAAAGTTATTTATGCTTGTCAATCAGATGAATTAAATGAGTTATAGTAATGTATATGTTTGGAACATAAGTTTTTAACACAGATTAGTATGCTGCAGTCAAGTAGATTTTCAAAAACACTTGAATAAATGTTTCATTTTCTATGCCTTCTAAAATAAGACATTTACTTACTACAAGAAACTGCATCATTTAAAATCATTATAACTGACATATTTTATGAATTATAACATAGATATTTAAGTAATTATATAAAATAACTCACATTTAAATGTTAAAGAGTTCATTTTCCTTCACATAGTCACATTTGCATCAGTTCTACTTCCTGGTAGAGTGTTCTTCCTGAATCTGTGATGTGTCAGTGTGATATCTGGGTCAAAGGTCAAATTGACTGCTTTCAGCTTCTCTGTGAGAATTCTGAGAGTTGAAGCTTTTAAAACAACTCGAGAACACTGTTCATGAGGTAGCCCACATCCCAGATTGTCTCCCTTAACATTTTGGTGGGAAACTTGTTAAAACTAGTGACAAACATTCATTTAGCAGTGTAAATCCATCTAAACATGACAAAACCTTCAATGTATTTTACAGGTTATTACAGCCTCTATGTAAGTGAAATTAAGCCCAAAGTTATTAATAAGTAATAAAACTCAATATTTTTGTCCCAACTCAATTTTTATGCAAATCTTATTATTTACTGTGTCTATATGATCAAAAGCATTTCTATATATTAATATGAAAAAAAATAAAGAGAAAGAATAAAGAAAAGAAAACGAGAGTAGAAAATAAAAGAGTGTAAAGCAGAAATAAAAAAATGTAAGAAAAAGCTATAAGAAGTATATACAATGGAATATTACTTACTGTTTATATTAATAGAGTTAAAAATAAAACATATTATTTACTATTATTTAGTTCTAATTATTATTAGTTAAAGCATGACAGATTATTTACAAACAAGCATAAGCAGTATAATCAAGAAAGTATAATTAGGAATAGCATTTGAAGAACATATAAACTTTTCACAAGGAATAAATATGTTATTATTCCATTTATCATATTTCCATTACTCTTCTCTCCCTGCCCTCCCCCACCCTTTACCCACCACAAAATCTAAAAAGAATGTCATTGTTTAAACAAAGAAAAGAAGAAAAAGAGAAAAAAAGAAAAAAATGTATCAAATTACTGACCTTACTTCTCTTTTTCAGAAAGAGAAACAAATTGAATAATAGCTTGTTATTAGTTCCTCAGATATTTTGACTGGTTATGAAACAAAACATTTCTTTGCACACAGGGAATAACTTTGATTAAATCTTTTTCAGAATATTTGTGGCTTTCGGGAAATGCAGGAACTATATTTAAAAGATTAATAATGAAGTAAAATGATGAGAGAAAAAAAGAAAAAAAACAGAACAAATCATTTGTTCTTTAGTCTCTTCTTCTTCTCTGAAGTCTTCCACAAAGTTTCAGTTGCCAGTCTCTTTAATGAAGGACTAGCCCATTCCATTTCCTCTATTTTATCCAAAATCTTATTTTTTGATAAACAGTTAAGGAGAGACTAAGTCATGAAAGATTTTAGGACCATCAGAAAGGAAGGATTTTAGCTTGGCAGAAAACAGAAGGTATGTTTTAAACTGTGCTTTTTAAGCTCCCTTATTTGTGGCAGAAAAACTTTTCTTTTAGCTATTACCAAGGAAGAATAGTCATTGTCAAAATGCACAGTTGTCTCATTAATCTTAACAGGAGCTTTAGCCCAAGCAGATTTAAGAACCATCTCTTTATCAAAGATGATAGAAATCTAACTATAACTGATCTAGGATAGTTTTTGTTAGAGTTAGTATTAGCTATAGATCTATGTGCTCTTTCGATACCAAAAGAGAATGCTTCTGGTAAGTCTAAAGTTTTAGGGAGCCATGTTGTTAAAAAGAAGTAATATTGTTACCTTCAATATTTTCTGGAAGTCCAAAAATCCTAATGTTATTGCCTAGATCTATTTTCCAGGTCATCCAGCTTTGTTTGTAAATGTGTATTTTGTTTCAGCAGAAACTCAATGTTGATTTCCTCTTCTTGGATTCTATTTTCCATGTCATTCACAGCTTCTTCTATGCCTGTCATCTGGATCTTCTGTTGTTGCAGGTCTATATGTAACAAGTCTATTTGTTTTGTAGTTTTTTCTATGAAGGTATCAATTTTAGTATCCATTTTATCCATCTTAGCAGTAAGTTGCTGGATTATAGTTATCAGAGACTGAAGTTCTTTCTTGATGCTGGAGTCTTGAGAATTTGTCTTACTGGAACTCATTTCAGACTGATAAACTGACAGGAAAATTTCCAAAGTGATTTCTGACAGGAATATTGTTAAAATTTCCTTTCTTTTTTAGATATAGTTCAAGAACTATATAAAACAAACATATTTAGAAAGAAAATTACTTCAAAAATTAATTTTTTAAGTAATTAATTCCTATCAGTGTAATGAAATTGGTGGAGCTGAAGAAATCTGCTGCTATCCTGTGTTCATCCTTGGCCACGCCCCCACAAGATCTCTTTCTTGAGACATGGAAAATATAGTATCTGAAACTCTGGTGGGTGGATGTGTTGGGACCAAACGTTCTTCAGTTATCATTGAAATTTTCTCATGTGTAACCTGGCTAGGTGCAACATGGGAAGCATGGCTGCCATAAACCCCAAGAAGTGAAGGAACTCCCTGGCCAAAATGCAGCTGGCTATGAGTAAGTCCTGGAAGCAAGTGGTCAAAGATGTTACCTTTTCTGGGGGAAGAAAGGCCTTCATCAAATCTATTCTTATTCTGCAATCCAGGAACACCTGGTCCTGGGAGGGAGTAAGTGAGGATGTGAGATGGTTGATTGTGAAACCTAGGCCTTCGAGGAGGGAAACAGTGAATTGTAGGTGCCCTTGTAGAGTATTTGGATGATCTGCCTGGAAAAGGAGATCGTGTAAGTATGGGAAAATTTCAACACATTTTGTTCTGGAAAAGGCCACTACAGGAGCTAGACATTTTGTGAATACCCTTGGTGCTGTGAACAAACCAAAGGGCAAGGCAGGCATTTGCAATAAGATGGGAGGATAGGGATGTGAAGATATGCATCCTTCAGGTCTAAAGTGGCCAGATAAGAGGTGGTGGTCAAGAGTGGAAGAAGTGCCTTGGGGGGACAGCATGCAGAATTTGGCTATATGGAGGAAAGGGTTTAGGAGGGATAGGTCCAAGATGGGTCTCCATGGGACATCCTTCTTGGGACTAGGAAGAGTCTGGAATAAAAACCTAGGTCCTCCTGTCCTGGAGGGACCTTTTGAATTGTACCCTGTCTGACAAGATCTTGAATGACATGTGGGATGAGATGAATTTGGTCCTTTGGAGAGTGCGGGATACTTTTAGGGGGAGGTTTTACCCCCCATGTCATAAAATATCCTTTTTTCACTATTGACAAGACCCACGTGTCTGAGGTGATTTGTTGCCACAGGGAAGACAGTGGGAGAGGCAGGCAGAAAGGGGAAGATGGAATGTCAGAGTCTGACAGTCACACACTGTTAGGTCTGTCATGAAACGGCTGTCTTGGAATAGTTTGAGTGGAGGTAGGCCTGTCTGAGGAAGACTTTCTGGCACCTTTTCTGGGTATGGTGGAGGGTGGAGTGGAAGCTTTCCTGACAAATCCAGGTCTGGCAGGGTAGTTTCTATGAAACTTAGGCACTGGTGAGACAAAAAGGTGTTTGAGATCCTGCAGCTCCTTGCTCTTTTCCTGCAGGTTTTTAAACAGTTCTGCTGACTGCTTTCCAAAAAGAAAGCTATTGTCAAGAGGAGCATCCATAATATTGCCTTTGAAATTGTCAGGCAATGGTTGCGGACTGAGCCAGGAGTACCTATGGAGGACTGAGGCTGAAGCAGCTGACCTGGCTGATGCTTCTGCAGCATCATAGCTGCATTTTATAGAGTGTCTAGTGACCTCTCTAATGAAAGGGTAGAAACCACCTGTGCTTTGTTGGGTGAATCTGTAACTGAGTTCGGTTGATCCATGGCTTGTGAGACCAGGTCAAAGGCATACTTGACTATATGCATTTGGTAATTGATGGCTCTAAAGGGCAGGGTGGAAGATGTGTAGATTTTCTTCCCTAACCTGTCCATCATTTTACTATCTTTACCCAATGGGAGCAAGTAAGAATAGGGAATCTGTCTGGATTGTTTATCTGTAGAGACAGCAATTACAGCAGGGTCTGCCATAGGAGGCTTGATAAGAAATTTGAGGTCATCAGGGACTTTATAGAACCTGACTCGTCTTTTTTGGGCTGGTGGCTGTGAATTTGGATTTTTGGAAGCTGAGGCAAAGGCATCCAAGTATGCTGGGATAACTGGAGAAATGGCTGAGGGGGAGGGGGATTCCATCTGCAGAAGCTCATAATATTTCTTTTGAACTTCTGTCATTTGTGTGGAATCCCATTTGAAATACTCCCGCATTTTTGAAATAGTCTCCCCAAAGGTGATGGCTACAGGTGGGAAATCACCTTCTAGAGAGTCCTCTTCAGGAGAACAATATCCTAAGGGAGAAGTCAGTTGTGAGGAATATGAAAGGGACTCATCTGAAGAGGAAGATGAAAAATCTTCTTCAAGTATCTGTGGATGGGGCAAGGGGCCTAATAGCTGGCAGACCAGAAAGAGTCAGTGAGGAAGTAGGCCTAAGGGACATAAAGGCCTGGAAAAGAGATAAAAAAAATGCCTGCAAATCAGAAATAGCTTAGAAATGCTTAGACTTCTGTTTCTTTTTTAGAGGAGTCTTTAGTCCAGGCTGAACAGGCGTAGGCCTAGGATCCAAGGACACCAGAGGATTAGAAGCGCTTCCCTCAGTTATGGAAGCTGCCATAAGCTGTTTGAGTGTTCCTGGTTTCCCCGACATTGGTAGCTGATGTCGCTGGTACCTCCGTGGAAGTGTAGGCTGGAGAAACTAGGGTGGCATCTGAAATGGTACTCACTGAATTCGCCAAAGCCATCATATATACCTCATCTCCTAGATCAGGGGCTGGTGGGACGTGCAAACCTGGAGGCATAGGAGCTTTTTCCAGCCTTGCTACTTTGGCCTTTTTTCTCGGTGGTTCGGCCAATACAGCAGGCATTGCTTCCAAACCCAAAGCAAGTTGCTTAAGGTGTTGATTTTCCACAAATAAGTTTAGGGCTGTGAGACAGGTGCACAGAGTTTTAGGGACAAATGATTGGCAAATGGAACATGCTTTGTAGTTGTGGGAAGGCCCTAAAAAAGAGGCAGAGGTCATGGCTGTATTTGTGTGGGATTTCATGTCTGCACTTATATTTTCCCTTCCTAGATGACATGGGTGGAATCAGCTTAAGGAAAGAACAAGAAAATCAGCAACCAGAATAGAAAATGCTCCCCAACGGAGTACTTAACTTTTTGAAGACACTGGCATAGAGCAGAATAAGTGAGCTGATGTTCAACTGGTGGCAGAGAAGTTCTGAGGTCTGTGTGTGCAGACGTCACATATATGGGCCACGGTTTATGGTACCTATGTGTGATGTCCCACACACCATACAGCAGTCAGGCTAAGCTTTTGTATATGGGCCAGATGTTTGGGTCACCTCAGGTGTAGGATCCCGCATGTTTAGAATACTGCAACATGAGAATAGAAGGACATCAACAAATTCTATTTTTAAATACTCAACTTCTCTGTCCTTTTTCTCCCTATTTACAATCCCTGCTATGACTAAACAACAATACAACATATAAAATATTTTAAATTGACTGTTTCTCTCCACTAGGACAGTACTTTACTGTACTGTGGTGGTTTCACTTTCAAAAAACTTTTATCTTGCCCTGGAAAAGCTTGCTGCATTCTCCAATTCATTGATGTCATCAAGGCCAATAAATACAGGTAGTTTTCTAGCCAATTCCCTCCCCAAACTGGCATCACCACGACCATCCTAAAAACCCTCCCATGCTGTGAGGTAACAGCTCCCTGGTCCTTCCCCTACCCCTATAGAAAGTAAAGGCTAGAACAAGGAAACAGTACATGTGTCAAGTCTCCTGCTGTGAGCTGTCAATCACAGCAGGTAACAGCTCAAGTTACCCTTAGCACTTTAACAGCTAGGGAAGGTAGATGTGAAAGGGGATGGGAGAGGAGTCAAAGTAGTACAATTCAAGCTTCACAAAAGACTGCAATTTAGCCATTCTAAAAAGCAACAGCAGTAAAAAGCACTTTGGAAGTCTGTTCTGTGACATTTGCACTGTTTGTGTTTTAAGTATTCATTGAATGGCATGAAATGTTACTTAAAAGTGACTGAAAGACAGCAGTGTATGCATGCAAAATCAATACAGTGACAGGAGCTTTAGGAAGAAAGAGGCCTGTGTGATGTAATTTTTTACAGACAAGCACTACATTGGGGGATACCTAGAGGCAGACTAAACAATCATGATCAATTCAAGATGCTAGATCCTGTGTGATCAGATGCAGAAATTATGTATAAAAATATTTAAAACTTGTAAATAGTCCCAGAGTGGTGTTAAAATGTAGGAAACAGCAAACCATGATGAAATATCATATCATTGCTGCAGCCTTCCTGTGTCCTGATAGAGTGCTCTTCAAACTTTCCGGAGATATACAGAGCTAAGTGTATTTTTCTGGCACTTCAGAATTGTGTACTGTTAATTGTTGCTTGACTAATTTTATATCATTGCTGGCTGACTTCAGAGTTGTGCACTGCTATTTTCACTTCACTGTATAGTTTTTCAGATCTCTGCGGATGGTGTTTTCCCCACCTCCCCCTATTTCTCTGTGTCTTAAGTTGGTATAACTGGTTTTACATCCTGTGTGTTATCTGACTATCTCAAGGATTACTTGCATAAAATTAGACCCTCCTAGTAACAGCCTGCATATCATTGCTGGAGCCTTCCTGTGTCCTGGCAGAGTGGTCTTCAAACTATCTGGAGATATATAGAGCTAAGTATATTTTTCTGGCACTTCAGAGTTGTGTACTGTTAATTGTTGCTTGACTAATTTTATATCATTGCTGGCTGACTTCAGAGTTGTGCACTGTTATTTTTGCTTCACTGTATAGTTTTTCAGATCTCTGCTGAAGGTGTTATTTTTCTCCTACCCACCCTCCCTATTCCTGTCTTGTTTAAATTTGGTGGCTTTTGCAGTTGCCTGCACCCACTGTAGATTTGATCTGGGACACTCCCCCCAGTCCCATCTCTTTACCTCATGCTACCTAATAGACTCTTTCTGCACTTGCTTTTAGTCATTTTTAATTTAATTGCATTTTTTAAAACTGTTTGGTCTAACATTGCTACATACTCAAGTGTGCTAGCTTGCACTGCATTTGAATTGTTTTTACTGCTGTTTTAGCTACTTTTCTGTATAAAAAAAAAAAAAAGAAATCTAAGCCTGTTTCCTACCTTTCCTGTAACTAGTGTAGTCCAGATTCAGATTTGCTGTATCCAGGACTGTATGCAAGCTTCTGAGCCCCCCAAGCTTTCTGTGTTGGAGGGAAGCCTTCTAGCTTATCAGTGGGAGTGGTAAGCACTAGGTAACCTATCTACCACATAAGGAGTGGTTCTGGCCCAGAAATTGTAGTTATTGGCCGTTTGGGCAGTTTTTCCATCTCTCTCAACTTTCTGATTTAAAAGCCTGCATTTGCACTTGTTTCCCCCCTTTCCTGTAACTAGTTTAGTCCAGATACAGATTCTTAATTTTAGCACTTGAATTTGCTTATTCGTGATGAGCACTTGTTCAGAACTTGTTGTAAGCACTAAATAAGCTACTAATTACTAAAGAACTCAACCTTCCTCATTACCTAGAGGAAAACAGTTTTGGTACTTACTTTCCACACTTAGAGAAAAACAGCTCTTGTACTCACTTTCCTCACTTATCTAGAGGAAAATAGTTTTTTATTCAGGCATGTCCAAGGGTCAGCTCCCAGTGTTCTCTCCTGTCTATCTGATGAATCTGGACATCTTGGGGCAATGTAGAAATTGCCTCATGTACACAGACAACCCTCTCCTTCTACCACCCAACACTACAACCTGTGAGAGATGCACTTATCTAGCCAAACTGGAGGTAAAGCTCTCTCCAACCAAGACTGAACTTGACAGTCAAGAGGAGGATGTAAACACTTGCACCACACCACACTCATCACGTAATCTCACTAAATCTACACCACCAAAATTCACACATAGAAACACAAAAACATTCGCGGAGGCTCTCACTAATAATCTGCTCAAGCAACAGAGACCTCCAAAGCAGAAATGCAAGCAACCTTCACCCCCCCAACACAACCAAAATGACACATAGCCCTCAGACTCAGTGTGCCACTCAAGCTCAGCCAATAAGGCAAAACAACATACCCAACACACTAGTCATAGGTGAATCTATAGTCAGGCATACTGATATCCCACTCACCAGGCTAAACAAGGAGAAGGTTACTGTCAGCTGTCTGTCGGGTGCCAGGATTCGCCACATAACCCACATACTCAAGTCACTCCATAACAAGTACAAATATGACTCTGTCATTGTCCATGTTGGTGTAAATGACCTGAGATATACCTCCCTGGACCACATGAAAAGAGACATGGAAGAGCTCTCCAATCTTGTATGACCCTAGCCCTGAGCAGCATTCTGCCATCACCCAGAATTATACCGTAGTACAAGGACCAAATGATTGACTTCAACAATTGGCTAAGCTTCTGGTGTAATTCTAAAGGGATCCAGTATCTGTCTGCCTGAGATGACATGGTTGACAGACCATGATGCGTTACCAGAGATGGCCTGCACCTGTCACCCCTGGGATTCCAGATACTGGCTAAGGTTCTTGCCACCCCTATAGTGCCTTTTTAGGCAAGGTTCAAATGACAAATTCACCATGTAACAGGAACTGGCAAGCAAAAACTGAGGGTAATGCTACACAATGCTAGAAGTCTAAATCTCAAAATGCACTCTCTCGAGGCACTCCTTAAAATGGAGAACATTGATATCTGTGCAGTGACTGAAACCTGGTTCAAGGCTCCAGAGAGCACCCCTGCACTACCAGGCTATAACTCATGCCACACTTTTCAACCATGTAACCTGGACGGGAACACTAAAGGCATAGGTGTGTCTATATTCATTAAGAATATTCACACGCCCAGGCTAGTTGCTCAGCATAATGCATCCGAGGTTATCCAAGTGCAACTAACTCTGGACAAAACTGCAATCCAAATTGTAGCTTGCTACAGATCCCCCACCATGCCAAAGGATTCCCACTCCTCTTTTCTTGATGCACTGGAAAATATTAGGGTTCAACCAAACACCTTAATAATGGGTAATTTCAACTACCCCACCATTAATTGGGAAAACTACTCATGTACCAACTCCTTTGCTCAACGCTTTCTGGAATTCATAAACTCCAATGCCCTGGATCAACTTATCCACACCTCCACCAGGGGCAACAATATCCTAGAGCTAGTCATTACCAACATGAGTGACCAGTGTTCCACACCTGAAGTCAACGCCTCATTGGTCCGATCCGACCATAAGCTAATCACCCTAGATATCCACATCCTGCCCCCACCCCCCATTAAGGAAACCCATGGTAAAAAAATTCTCCAAAGCCAACTTCATGCTTCTTAAGACAGAAGTGGTGAACTTCATGACACCCATGCAGATGGACAATATAGTTACAACTACTGAATCCTACACAATTGCACTTTATAAGCACTTACACGAGTGCATGGATCGTGCTATCCCAAACAGAACCAAGACGCTATTCTCCAAAAAAAGGAAGCTAATCTGGTGGTCCCCTGCCATAAACAAACAACAGAAGAAATAAACTGTTGCAAAAGGGAGTAAAATCCCATGAGTGGAGGAGCTCCCTGGTCAGCCTCAGTAAGAAGCTGCGATCCCTGACAAATCGCCACTGATTCTAAAGACACCCACAAAGCATTTTATAGCTATGTCAAGAATCTCAATAGCAACACTCAGATCTGCTCTGAGTTACAACACAATGGTACTAAATATACAGACCCAACTGATATTGCCAACATCCTGGCAGATAGGTTCAGTGCTAATTTTACCCCCCCTCTCACCCTCTAAAGGGCCCATCTCTATACTGGAAGAATGCAAAGTTGCTGTAATCATGGCTGCACAGGTAAAAACCACACTCTCCAAAGCCAAGAACACAGCATCCATGGCACCAAACAACATCCCAGGCTGCTTTCTACACGAACTACAGAACAAACTGGCACCCCACCTAAGTACCATGTTCAATCATAGCCTCACCTCAGACTTTTTGCCCAGTTAATGGTGCACAGCGACGGTTGTCCCACTCCACAAGGGGGGAGCCACCACGGACCCCGGGAACTACCGCCCCATTTGCCTGATGAGCCTGGTCTTCAAGGCCATGGAACGTATCATCATGGAACTTATAAACAAAGACATTGGTAATCTCCAAACTCTGGAACCCACCCAGTTTGGGTTTGTAAAAGGCAGATCATGTCTCCTAAACCTGATAGACTTCTTTGAAGCAGTCACCAAAGCCGTAGACAAGGGTAAGGTGGTTCACACAGCCTATCTAGATCTTGCCAAGGCTTTCAGCACCATCCCACACTCTGGAATTATAGATAAACTCACTAAACTAGATATAAATCCCTATGTCACAAGATGGGTTGTCAACTGGCTCACTGACAGAACCCACACTGTGAAAGTAGCAGACTCCAAATCTGACTTCAGACCAGTGACAAGTGGAGTACCACAGGGTTCAGCCCTGGGTCCTCTCCTGTTTCGTATCTACTTCTCTGAAGTATAGGCTAACACAGAAGGTCTTTGGCTAACAAAGTTCAAAGATGACTGCAAACTAGGAGCCATAATCAAAACTCCTAATGATGTGGACATCCTACAAAAGGGCCTCACTGAGACACATGCCTGTTGTCAAAGCCATGGCCTCAAGCTCAATGCCAGAAAGTGCATTGTCATCCCCTTTGGTAAAAACTCTGTACCCATGAACTACAACATAGGCGGTAGTATACTTAACACTGAAAGTGTGATAAGAAACCTTGAGACACAGGTGGACAGTAGTCGCTCTTTGATAATCACATTACCACAGTAGTCTGGAAATCCTTCTGTGTTGTACACCTCATCACAAAAGGTTTCTCATCCAGAAAAAAAGAGGTCATTGTTCCCCTCTACTCATCACTCATTAGACCCATTATAGAGTACAAAGCCCCTTTTGGTATGTACCTCACAAGACAACTACAACAACTGGAAAGGCCGGAGAAATACCTCACAAAGAGGATTATCGGCCTCAAACAGATGCCCTATGCAGACCGTCTCAAAAAACTCCAGCTTTACTCCGTCACATATCGCCTACTCAGAGGTGATCTCTGGCTAACATACAAAGCTATGTCAAACCCAGAGCTGTTGGACATGCTCCACTTAAAGAAATCCCAATCCCTTCGAGCTACATGCTCTTGGGACCTAAACCTTGTCACTACAATAAACAGAACATGCCGGAGGAATAGATTCCTGTCCCAGAGACTTCCCATACTCTGGAATAAACTACCTAGCTATATCAAACAAAGCACCTCATTAGCACTCTTCAAGAAAAATCTTGATGATTGGATGGGAAATAGGAGATTCACCCCGGGGATGACTTCTGTGGCTCTGCTTGACAGTGGCACAGGAAAATAATTTTCTTGGGTGGCAAAAGCCAAAGTACCTTTTTGGCTTGGCTTGTATAGGCCGTAGGGCTGATAGTTTAGTACCTACCTATGAACGTATGAACCTTTGAAATAAACATGTTTTTTGAGTCTGTGAGTGCAGTTCTCCTTTAAAGTATCACCTAGTGAAAACTCTAGTTTGGCTAGGTTTTTCTTGTTGGTTTTGCTAATTGGTTTGTCTGTGTGACCTTTTTACTCTTCAGTTTGGATGTTAGTTGGGATATTTTGCAGACTCCTTAATGGTTGTGGACATCTTCTGGGTTACACACCCTGTGTTTCGAAAGTATAGCCAAACATTTCATTTATGCTCTACTGGTGGGATCATAAGAAAGCTGAAACATGCATGTCCAGAGCCACTGGGGTATGACCTTATTGGCCTGAATTTACTTATTTATTTATTTAGTTACTTATGTATTTATTTATTTATTTTGATATTTGTTGACTGCGTTAGTCCAACTGAATATGAGCCCATTGTCAGCTAGATCCTGAGAGAAAAGCTCCAAACAGCACATTTATTCAAGAAGTTATAGTAAGCACATAAGCTTCAAATACAGGACAAACAGTAATAGGCGAGCACCTATTAATACAAAAGAGTATCTCAAGTACAGTAATATCTAAATAATCAAGCAATGTAATGTACGATACAAGAAGTTAAACAGAGGTTAAAATGGTTTCTTTATACAAATCAGAATACAGAGCAAAAACAGACAGTTTAACAAGGTCTGGGATAGAAATTTATGTATCCACATAAATGTACATCATGTGTGTATTATGTGAATGTATTCACAAAGATTTAAAAAGAAAAAGTAAAAAATCATGAACATTCATAAGCCATATTGCTGAAACTCTTGATGTCCTTAAGGGGACATTTGCATATATCCCCCGGGCCTGTATTACAGCAGGTTTAAGATGCCACACAGTGCAAACTCTAGCTTGACTAGGTTTTTCTTGTAGTTTATATATGTATATATATATATATATATATATATATATATATATATATATATATATATATATATATATATCAGCGAACACTTAAAAAAGCGAAAGCTGATTTATCGACCCCATGTAAGTGAAAACTTACAATCCCGAACACTTAGAACAGAATTTTTTTCCCCAGCGAAAAAAAATCACTTTCCAAAAAAAAAAAAAAGAAAAACTTTAAAACATATAAAGTGGGGACTTCACCCCCACACCCCCTGACATGGAGGGCTGTGCCCCCCACGCACACCCCTACTTAAATATACCAACTCTGAGATCACACTACAGTGAGGAAAACAGCAAAATAACAAAGGCGGCCAAGCAATTTATTTCCCAGGGAAAGAATTTGCTTATATGCTGTTTTGGTATTTTGACGTTTTGTGCTTTCAAGTTCGATCAAGACACATTCGCAAGAATGTGTCTTCGATCATATAATAGGGACCTATATATATATATATATATATATATATATATATATATATATACACACACACACACACACACACACACACATATACACACACACACACACATATATATATATATATATATATATATACATATATGTGAGTGTATATATATATATATATATATATATATATATGTGGGTGTGTGTATATACAGGCATATGTGTATGTATGTGTGTGTGTGTGTGTGTGTGTGTATATATATATATATATATATATATATATATATATATATATATATATATTTTATATATATATATATATATATATATATATATATATATATATATATATATATATATATATATATATATATATATATATATATATATATATTTATATGGGTCTATTTTGACCCATCGAATTTACACTTTAGCGAAACTTAGTTTTGGAAGTCCAGATTTGCATTATTGCATTTATCCGAAAATCCACTTTTGCGAAACTACAGTTCACTGAACAATAAAAGAAACAAATAAAATAAACTCACTTATGCAGGAGGCCAAGCCCCCTGCACCCCACACCCCTGCTACTGGGAGGATGGCATAATGGTTAAGGTGTTTACCTTACAGATGGAAGGTGCAGGGTTTGATTCTCATGGGGGTATGGCTAGGGGCTTGAAATGGCTCATAAGGGCAGTTAGCCTAGTTCTAACCTATGAAACTATGAACTAATACATACTAACTCCAAGATTGCACTACAGTAGGGAAAGGGAATATTCCCTTATCCTCACTGTACCACAATCTACAACAACAGCCTCCCCTCCCATATATCAGTTAAGGAACACTGAACCTGCACCACTGCACCAGGAATTCTGTTTGGTGAACTGTAGTAGAGATAGAATGTGTGTGTGTGTGTGTGTGTGTGTGTGTGTGTGTGTGTGTGTGTGTGTGTGTGTACTGGCAATCTGGTCCAGGGAGTTTATGTTTACAAAATCCAAGAATCTCTATGTTTGTATGTTTGGTGTCATAATGATTCCCAGTTAATAGTGGGACAATTAAGGTTGCCCATGAATATGGTATTGGGCTGGATGGTGAGTGTTTCCATTAAGTTTAAATATGTGGTATGTATTTCTTGGATCATAGAGGGGGACCTATAGCTTGCAAGGAAGTGGCTTTGTATTTTGCCTATGGTGATTTTATCCTGGAGAAGCTCAAATGTATTTTCCTGTTTGATGAGCCTTGAGGTACATTTCATTTTAATGTAAATCAAGACACCTCCACCTTTAGTTCCTGTTTGTGTAGCCGCTGGTCTAAATGTGTGGAAGGCATTATAACCTTGCACTGTTGGTGTGCTCTCTACGGCTTTAAACCATATCTTAGTGACTGCACATATGTCAGCATTCTCTAGGTTAAAAAGAGCTTCTAGGGAGTGTTTTTTGTTTAGACTCCTAGCACAGAACTGTAACATGTTTTAGATTTTCTTGGTTTTGATTTGCTATGTCGAAAGTACTTTCAATTTGGCATTGCCTAAAAAGGCAGCATGGGGGAGAACAATGTTTTAGCTAATATTCAAAAGCCTTAAAGGGAGAGGTCTAGACCATCCCTGGCAAAGCAGTGTGGTCTGTTAACCATTTCCTTCCATGCAGACAAATATTGCACTCCTTAAAATGACACCAGAAAGTAAGCCAATTATTAAAGTCAGTCATCTTTTGTTCATATTGTGGCATCATCCTTGGAGAAGGCAAAATGCTGCTCAGTGCTAGGCTCATACCCACCTGGTACACATATTCCAAGAGCTCCATGACGTCTCTCTTCATATAGTCTAGGAAGGTACATCTCAGGTCATTTTCACCCACATGGACTATAAATGAGTTATACTGGTACTTGTGGTCCAATGATCTGATTGCATGTGTAATGTGGTGGATCCTAGCCCCTGATATGCAACTGGCCATGACTTTCTACTCAGCCTAGTGAGAGGGACATCAGTTTGTCTCACAATGTTGTCTCCAATGACTAGAATGTTGGATTCTGCAGTGGCTTGCCTTATCGGCTTAGAAATAGAGACCGCATGAGATGTGGTTTTATGTGGTGATGTGAGTGCTGTTTTGAAAGAGTGCATTCAGGGTTGCTGAGGGAGTTTGTTATGTGTACTTAATCTAGGAGGTCTTTGGGGTTTAGGTAGGTTACATTTAAGTGCCTCAGCATATGTGGGTCTGTGTGCCTGCTTTGAAGGGTGAAGGGTGCAGTGTGTGTACTACCGACAACCTGATTGATATTTGGAGTGCTTTTATGTGAGAGCTTTGCCTCCACTGACATTCTGTAAATACATCTTTCACATACCATATCAGTTTGTTTGAGAATTAACTGGCTGTCAGTAAACATGAGGCAATTTCTGCATTGCCTCAGGATGTCCATATCCACCAAGATGGTAACAAAGATAGTGGGAAATTTCATATCCATGGCAACATGACATCTTTACTTGATTAGACAGTTGGAGGCATTTTATTTGTTTTGTTCAGTGTACTCATTTTTTAATTGCAAACCGTGTTTGTAAAGGACTGTAATAAGCATAATTTTTTTTGTTCTGTAACAAGTTGGAGCCTATAAAAAGGGGAAAACGTGGCCATCTCCTCTAACGTGGTAAATAGCTGCACAATCTGCATCTGCATGTATTTGTCATTTCTTGCAACATTTATGTTGGAATTATGGATAAAGAAATAATTTAGGGAAAAGATTCCATATTAGGTGGTCTTATTGGGTGCTATTAATTATTATTTCCAAATTTAGGAGGGATGGAATAAAAGTTTGAGAACTAATTGAATGTGTTCCTCCAAATTCAGGAGGGCTGAGATTTGCAAGTGTGCAAGTGTGGATGCATAGTGGACCTTTATGGCTTATGAGTGAAAATTGATTACATTTTGTTTTCAATAAATTAAATAAATATGTATATGCATGTATACATACGCACATACATAAGTAAATGAAATATTTAGTAGTGAGGCTTCAATAACAAGCTGGAGGAGGGTTACTAATTGTATTTGGTATTTTCACAGAAACCCAGTTGTGAATCCCCCCGCTGGCTGACGTTTTGTGTTGTAACTAGTGATGATGGTAGATAAAAGCTAAAATGATGTGCTAATAGCTTGTGTTTGTATTGTACAGGGACCAGTTTGCACACATTTAAAGATCACCACTTGTGAATGTTCTTGTTTGTCATTTAATGAGATTGCTTACTAAAGCTGAGGCCTATGCTGAGACAAATGTGGGTATGAATGTGTTTTGTGAGTAAATAACTTAGACCTAAACTGTTTGAAAAGATGAATTATGAACTACAGTTGACCAAAGTAATACAATTTTATTATTAATATTATTTTTCTGGTATGTTAATCAGGCAGTACATAACATACCCAGACTCCCAATAGGAGTGATATCACAGTCAGAAAAACTAAACTCTGATTTCATCCACAAATACTGAAAGAAAAGAATATTTACTTTTCTTTTGGGGGGAGAAAATTCATTTTTGAAAAAAATGGATTTGCTATTTTTATTGGTTTTGTCCTGAATTCTTACATACAAGAGAATCACTGTTTGACATGTAAAGTCAACCTGTTTCCCAAATGTGGAATGCATTGGGTAAAGTACTTGTCATACCTTCTGGTATTGTTGATGTGACAGTATAGGTTTACAACTAGTTTTATTGTGGTGATGGTGATCTTAGAGTGCTAGGTCATTCATAGCATGGGAACTTTGGTGGACATGACCATCTCAGGAATGTGTTTGACACTTTGTAGAGAGTCATGTTTTTCAGTTTATCAGAGTAGGTAGGATTACTGAGACCTGACATCTTTTTGTTGAGAAACACTGAAGTATTTTGAGTTATTTTCAGTACTTTATGAGATTTGTGCCAATGGGGCATTGTTTTCAATGATGGGTGGGCCTAATAAAGAATGAATACAGTAAGGGTATAACTTCTTTGGAACTTAAGGAGATACCACAGAGGATAAGCTGTGTGGTAGTAGGATTTGACAGCAACCACAGAGGCATGGTGGTCAAAGGAGAATCTGTCAGCAATAGAGAGGCCCTAATACCTGGATATTGTGCCAGAGTGAGATATCTGTATGGTAAGTGATAAAGATACAAGCTTTACTGACATAAGCTATGCTGTATTTCAAGACATTGAAGGTAAGACCATGATTATCATACCAACATATGACTAGTGTTGTCCTTACTGGAGATTTTGAATATCAGAATGGGATTTGATGACTACACCTCTTAACAGCCACCATCATCAGACTTCATGCCAGGGAAGTATAGTATAGATATATATATATATATATATATATATATATATATATATATATATATATATATATGTGTGTGTGTGTGTGTGTGTGTGTGTGTGTGTGTGTGTGTGTGTGTGTGTGTTTGTGTGTGTGTGTGTGTGTGTGTGTGTGTGTGTGTGTGTGTGTGTGTGTGTGTGTGTGTGTGTGTGTATCTATATCTACTGACATACAGAGACACAAAGAAATGCCAAACAGGCTGTCAGCCACACACACGCAACACTCACAGCACTTACAAAGGACCAGACACATAGACCTACATATCAGGAGGTCCTCAAGTGTAACTTACCCAAACCTCAAAGACCTCTTAAATGCAGTCCTCAGAAACACTGCATGCACACAAACAAGACAACTCCCACCACAACACATAAAACCACATTTCATTGTCCCTCAGCTATCAAGCCCATGAGGTGTAACACCACACATCCCAATATTTTGGTCATAGTAAACTCCATTGTGTCCCTCTCACCAGACTGGATAAAAAGAAGGTTACACTTAGTTGCCAGTCAGGGACCAAGATTCATCACATCATACAAGCACTTAGGTCACTAAACTTCAAGTACCAGTATGATTCAGTCATAGTCCATGTGGATGTAAATGACCTGTGATGTACCTACCTGGACTATATGAAGAGAGACATGATAGACCTCTCACTATATGTGTCACACGCAGTTATGAGCCTATTACTGAGCAGTATTCTGCCATCTCCATGGATGATGCCACAATACCAGCAGAGATGGCATAGCTACTGGTATCATTCCAATATTTGTCAGCCTGGGAGGACATGACTAATAGGCAACACTGCTTTGGCCCGGGTTGGTTTTCACCTGTCACCACTAAGCTTTTGAATATTGGCCAAAACATTATCCACCCCTATAGTGCTTTTTCTAGGTATTGCCAAACAGACAAAACTTTCAACATAGCAAAATCTACTCATAGGTTCATAGGTAGGTACTAGGCTATCGGCCCAAGGGCCTAAGTAAGCCTAGCCAACAAGGTTCCCTGGCTTACGCTACCCAAGAAAGCTATTTTCTTGTGCCCCTGTCAAGCAGAGCCACAGAAGTGATCCCCAGGGTGCATTTCCTATTTCCCATCCACTCATTAAGATTTTTATTGAAGAGTGCTAATGAGGAACTTTGTTTGACATAGATGGGTAGCTTGTTCCAGAGTATGGGAAGTCTCTGGGACAGGAATCTACCCCTCCAGCATGTCCTGTTTATTGTGGTGACAAGGTTGTGACAAGATTTACGTCCCTAGAGTGTGTAGCTTAGAAGGATTGGGATTTCATTATGTGTAGCATGTCCAACAGCTCTGGGTCTGACATAGCTTTATATGTTAGGCAGAGATTACCTTGGAGTAAGCGATATGCTACGGAGTCAGTGTAGGGCATCTGTTTGAGGCCAGTAATCCTCTTTGTGAGGTACTTCTGTGGCCTTTCCAGTTGCTGCAGATGTCTTGTGAGGTACATTCCAAAAGAGGCATTGCACTGTATAATGGGTCTAATGAGTGTTGAGCAGAGGGGAACAATGACCTCTTTTTTCCTGGATGAGAACACTTTTGTGATAAGGTGTGCCACGTAGAAGGATTTCCTGACTACTGTGGCAATGTGATTATCAAAGGAGAGACTACTGTCCACCTGGGTACCAAGGTCTCTTATCACACATTCGTCATAAGTAGACTGCCACCTATGTGGTAGTTCATGGGTACAGAGTTTTTACCAAAGGGAATGACAATGCACTTTTTGGCATTGAGCTTGAGGCCATGGCTCTGACACCAGGCATCTGTCTCAGTGAGGCCCTTCTGTAGGATGTCTGCATCATTTGGGGACTCAGCTATGACTCCTAGTTTGCAGTCATCTGTGAAATTCATTAGCCAAAGGCCTTCTGTGTTAGCCTGTACTTCAAAGAAGTAGATACCAAACAGGAAAGGTCCCGGGACTGAACCCTGTGGTACTCCACTTGTCACTGGTTTGAAGTCAGATTTGTTGTCTACAACTTTTACAGTGTGGGTTCTGTCAGTGAGCCAGTTGGCAACCCATCCTGTGCCACAAGGATTTATACCTAGTTTAGTGAATTTAGCTATAATTCCAGAATGGGTGATGGTGTCGAAAGCTTTGGCGAGGTCAAGATAGGCTATGTGAACCACCTTACCCTCGTCTCCGGCTTTGGTGACTGCCTCAAAGAAGTCAATCAGGTTCAGAAGGCATGATCTGCCTTTCACAAACCCAAACTGGGTGGGGTCCAGAGTTTGGAGGTTACCAATGTCTTTGTTTATGAGTTCCATGATGATACATTCCATGGCCTTGAAGACCAGGCTCATCAGGCTAATAGGGCAATAGTTCCCGGGATCAGTGGTGGCTCCCCCTTTGTGGAGTGTGATAACTGTTGCTGTATGCCATTCAGTGGTCACAAAGCCTGATGTGAGACTATGATTGACCATGGTGCTTAGGTGGAGAGCCAGTTAGTGCTGAAGTTTGTATAAAACGCAGCCTGAGAAGTTGTCCAGTCCCATGGATGCTATGTTTTTGGCTTTAGAGATTGAAGCTTTTTTACCTGCATAGTTGTGATTACAGGGATTCTGCATTCTTCCTGTATAGATATGGGCCCTTTAGGAGGTGAGAGGGGGGTAAAGTTAGCACTGAACCTATCTGCCAGGATATTAGCAATATGAGTTGATTCTGTAATTTTCATGCCATTGTGCTGTAACACAGAGCATATCTGGGTGTTGCCATTGAGATTCTTGCATAGCTATAGAATGCTTCGTGGTTGTCCTTAGAATCAGTGGTGACTTTGTTTTTGTAGCTAGCTTTGGAGGATCTTATAAGGGATCTCAGCTTTATACTGAGGCTGACCAGGGAGCTCCTCCACTCATGGGCTTTTACTCTCTTTTGCAACAGTTCTTTTTTTGGAGGATAGCATCTTGGTTCTGTTTGGGATAGCACAATCCATGCACTCGTGTAAGTGCTTATAGAGTCCATTTGTGTAGGATTCAGCAGTTGTAACTGTATTTTCCATCTGCATAGGTGTCATGAAGGTCGCCACTTCTGTCTTAAAAAGCATGAAGTTGGCTTTGGAGAAATTTTTTACCATGGTTTCCTTAATGGAAGGTGGGGGCAGGATGTGGATATCTAGAGTGATTAGCTTATGGTTGGATCTGACCAATGAGGAGTTGACTTCAGCTGTGGATCACCGTTCACTCATGTTGGTAATGACTAGGTCTACGATATTGTTATCCCTGGTGCGGGTGTGGATAAGTTGTTCCAGGGCATTAGAATTTATGAATTTCAGAAAGTGTTGAGTGAAGGAATTGGTACATGAGTAGTTTTCCCAGTTAATGGTGGGGTAGTTGAAATCACCCATTATTAGGGTGTTTGGTTGAACACTAATATTTTCCAGTATATCAAGAAAAGAAGAGTGGGAATCCTGGGACATGGTGGAGGGATCTGTAGCAAGCTACAATTTGGATTGCAGTTTTGCCCAGAGTTAGTTGCACTTGGATAACCTTGGATGCATTATGCTGAGAAACTAGCCTGGAGGTGTGGATATCCTTAATGAATATGGACACACCTCCACCTTTGGTGGTCTGGTCCCGGTTACATGGCTGAAAAGTGTGGTATGAGTTATAGCCTGGTAATGCAGGGGTGCTCTCTGGAGCCTTGAACCAGGTCTCAGTCACTGCACAGATATCAATGTTCTCATCTCATTCCCTCCAGTACAACTCTTTTGAGTGTGTACCTTTAACTCCTAGTGGGTGTGGCCTGTACCTTTAAAAATGAAGTTATCACCTTACAATTCTAATGAATACTCATTGACAGAGGTCAAATATCAATATAATTGTGTTTGCCATCATGTATGCTTCAAGATAAAATATTCTGATACCTTGTATGAAGCATGGTTTTGGAATTATTAATGTAAGTATGAACAAGTAATATTTGACACCTAGAGGAGCAGTAGGAGGTAACTGCAGATGCACCTGGAGGCGTCACTCAGATGTAATGAGTTACCCGAGGGAGTGCATTTTGAGATTTAGACTTCTAGCATTGAATAGCATTACCCTCAGTTTTTGCTTGCCTGTTCCTGTTACGGTGGTAAATTTGTCATTTGAACCTTGCCTAAAAAGGCACTATAGGGGCAGCAAGAGCCTTAGCCAGTATCATTTTGTCCTTGCATTGTGATATCATTCTGGGTGATGGCAGGATGCTAGTCAGGGCTAGGGTCATACCTGTATGGGCTACAAGATCAGAGAGCTCTTCCATGTTTCTTTTCATGTAGTCCAGGGAGGTATGTCTCAGGTCATTCACACCAACATGGACAATGACAGAGTTATATTTGTACTTGTTGTGGAGTGACCTGAGTGCATGGGTTATGTGGCAGATCCTGGCACCCGACAGGCAGCTGACAGTAACCTTCTCCTTGTTTAGCCTGGTGAGTGGGACATCAGTGTGCCTAATTATATAGTCACCTATGACTAGTGTGTTGGGTACACTGTTTTGCCTTATGGGCTGTGGTTGAGTGGCACACTGAATCTGTGGGCTATGTGTCATTTGGGTTGTATTGGGGGGAGGAGGTTGCTTGCATTTCTGCTTTGGAGGTCTCTGTTGCTTGAGCAGATTATTATTGAGAGCCTCTGTGAATGTTTTTGTGTTTCTATGTGTGGATTTTGGTGGTATAGGTTTAGTGGGACTATGTGATGAGTGTGGTGTGGTGCAATTGTTTACCTTCTCCTCTTGACTGTCAAGTTCAGTCTTGGTTGGAGAGAGCTTTACCTCCAGTTTGGGTAGATAAGTTAATCGCTCACAGGTTGTAGTGTTGGGTGGTCGGAGGAGAGGGTTGTCTGTGTACATGAGGCAATTGCTAGATGCCCAGATTTGTCAGATAGACAGAAGAGAACACTGGGAGTTGACACTTGGACATGCCTGTATAAAAAACAATTTTCCTCTAAGCAAGTGAGTTAAGTAAGTACAAAAACTGTTTTCCTCTAGGTAATGAGGAAGGTTGATTGCTGTAGTAATTTGTAGCTTATTTAGTGCTTACAACAAGTTCTGAACAAGTGCTGAGCATGAATAAGCAAATTCAAGTGCTAAAACTAAGAATCTGTATCAGAACTAGACTAGTTACAGGAAAGAAACAAGTGCAAATGCAGGCTTTTAAATCAGAAAGTTGAGAGAGATGGAAAAATTGCGCAAAAGGCCAATAACTACAATTTCTGGGCCAGAAACCACCCCTTATGTGGTAGATAGGTTACCTAGTTCTTACCACTCCCACTGATAAGCTAGCAGGTTTTCCTCTAACACAGAATGGCTTAGGGGGCTCAGGAACTTACAAACAGTCCTGGATACAACAAATCTGTATCTGGACTAGACTAGTTACAGGAAAGGGGGAAACACATGCAAATGCAGGCTTTTAAATCAGAAAGTTGAGAGAGATGGAAAAACTGCCCAAATGGCCAATAACTACAATGTCTGGGCCAGAGCCACTTTTTATGTGGTAGATATGTTACCTAGTGTTTACCATTCCCACTGATAAGCTAGAAGGCTTCCCTCCAACACAGAAAGGCTTGGGGGGCTCAGGAGCTTACAAACAGTCCTGGATGCAGCAAATCTGTATCTGGACTTGACTAGTTACAGGAAGGGGGAGAAAAGTGCAAATGTGGGCTTTTAAATCAGAAAGTTGAGAGAGATGGAAAAACTGCCCAAACAGCCAATAACTACAATTTCTGGGCCAGAACCACTCCTATTGTGGTAGACAGGTTACCTAGTGCTTACCACTCCCGCTGATAAGCTAGCAGGCTTCCCTCCAACACAGACAGGCTTGAGGGGTTCAGAAGCTTAGAAACAGTCCTGGATATAGCAAATCTGTATCTGGACTAGACTAGTTACAGGAAAGGCAGGAAACAAGCGTAATTTTTTTTTTGTTACAGTTAAGCAGAACACAGGGAGACTCTAGCAATTTTTTTTCCTTTTTCTTTTTTTTGTAAAGGAAAGGGAGAAAGGAGAAGAAGAAGATAATTCAAGGTTAGGAAACTAAGTGGGTTGGCCTTCTCAAATGTTCTTTCCGTATTAGGTAGAATGAGCTAATGACACTTCTCATGACTGGGAGGAGTGTCCAGATCAAATTTACAGTAGGGGCGGGCAGCTGCAAAGCCACCAAGTATAACAGCAAGACACCAACAGGGAGGGAGGATGGGGAACAATACTACAGATACTAGCCTACACTCTTTTAGACATTAAACACTACAGAAATGTTTATCACAGCAGAAGAACAGCAGTGAGCCACAAAATGAAACTTTTTAAACAGATAAAGGAGCATGGAGACTCTACAGAATGCTTTTAACTGCAAACAAATCAGTTATATGATACACTCCTTGGCAAGAAATCAGAACAAGCAAACAGGTGCTTAACAAGTAGAGAAAATTTCCAGTTAATACCTTTCACACAGTGAAACTAGCTAAAAAGCTTTACAAACAGTGTTACAGTAAAAACCTTTTTTATCAGTCTCTGTAAGGCAGACAATTTTAGTTCAATGTGCAGATTAGTTAATAGCAATAAAATACAGTAAAAAGTATGCAGCAGGCAATAAAAAGTGCTATATATAAATTGCTAGAAGCAATAACTAGTAAAAATAAGCAAAAAAAAAAAAAAACCCAGGATACTTATTGTTATATATCTGAGATCAGGGTTTCAGGGTTGTAGTCAATGCCCCTCCTCCACTCGGCTCAGTGTGCATAGACAGAAATTCTCTCAAAGTTAGGGCTTAAATACCAGAAGATACAACCTTAAACAACCTTAAACAACTATAACTAAAGGTATTACTGCTCAGTGCTAGGGTCTCAACAAGAAACTAAGCTCCATGGAAGCATTCCTCACCCTGGAGAATGTTGACATTTATGCAGTTACTGAAGCATGGTTAAAAGCCATGGAAAGCATTCCTGCAGTGCATGGTTATAATGCCTTTCACGCATTCTGATCCCCCACTGCACATGAAAGAGCAAATGGTGGAGGTGTATCCATGTACATAAACGATAAGCACACCTCAAGACTGGTCAAACAGTATGACATGCTTGAGCTACTGCATGTCCAGTTAGCCATAGGGAGAATCCATTACCATATCCTTGCTAGCTACAGGTTCCCCACCATGAACCAGAAAACCCATACATCATATCTACATTTACTAGAATCGCTTACCATTCAGCCCAATACCATACTTATGGGTGATTTCAACTATTCCTCCATTACTTGGAAAGCATACATGATCACTAACATGCAGACTTAAAGATTTCTAGATTTTTTTCAATGCAAATCCCCTAGTTTGCACCCCCACTAGGCATAGAAATATCCTTGATCTCATACTCACAAATATGGGAGAGCATTCCACCCCTCCCCCAAGTGTGATGCCCTCACTGATTAGATCAGATCACAAAGCCATCTCCCTTGAAATAAATATAAAACTAGAATACCTATCTAACCCCAAAACCTTTAAGAACTTTTCTAAGGCAATCTACATCCTATTAAGTGACACTATTGTTAGTTTCCAAGTTCCCCAATCCCAGAAAACATTGAAGCCTATACAGAGGTGTACAAAAAAGTCCTTTATGAGCATGTAAACATCAGCATAGAAACAGTAGTACCAGACTGAAATAAGACTAGGACAAACCACAAAAACAAGCTACCCTGGTGACCCTCTGGAATCAATAGGTTGCACAACAAAAGAAAGAAAATTCTGTCTAGAAGTAAAAGAGAATGCATACAACAGAGGAAAAACTCCTTCAAAAGTCTAAAAATGCAAATCAGAGGATTGGTCAAGTCTTCAAGAGCAAATTTTGAGGCATAAATAGCCTCCCAAACAATCTTAAGAGTGATACCCATCAGTCTGCAGAATTGGCTGTAGATGGCATCAACTATACTCAGCCAGAAGATATAACATATCTGCTGGCTGATAAATTCAGATTCAAATTTCTCCTCCCCATTACCTCCAGTTACCCCACAAGAAATACCCTCCACCATTCCCCTACCAGTTATTGCCAAAGAACAGGTTACCACTACTCTCTATAGAGCTAAAAACAGGGCTTCAAAGGGTACCAACAATATTCCAGAGTGCCTCTTAAATAGGCTGAAACAAGACCTATCAGTCCCACTATGATCTCTATTTAACAACATCCTCCAGACTGGCTTTGTCCCTGTGGAGTGGAGAACAGCAACATTTACCCTTCTGCATCAAGGGAGGCCATCAACAGATTCAAGAAATTACATACCCTTAAGTTTGATTAGAATTATTTACAAGGCCGCGGAAAGAATAATCATGGACTTGATAAATAAGGACTTAGAAAACCTCCAAACACTTGACCCAACCAAGTTTGGCTTTGTCAAAGGCAGGTCATGCCTGCCCAGTCTGGTTGACTTTTTTTTGAGATAGTCACTAGGGCCATGGATGAGGGTAAAGCAGTGCATACTGCCTACTTTGACT
Source organism: Protopterus annectens (assembly GCF_019279795.1). NCBI lineage: Eukaryota > Metazoa > Chordata > Ceratodontiformes > Protopteridae > Protopterus > Protopterus annectens. Next base: position 1,127,530,835 of record NC_056739.1, read on the forward strand.
TGACTAAAGCATTTGACATAATTCCCCATGCATTATTATTATTATAGATGAACTCACAAAATTAGGCATTAATCCCTATGCCACCAGATGGATACCCAAATGGCTCATGGACAAGAAAAATGTTGTTAGAATTGGTGAATTCAGAACTAGCAAGAAGCCAATTACTAGTGGTGTACCACAGGACTCATTGCTGGGACAACTCCTGTTTGGAATTTACTTCTCTGTAGTCAAGTGCTAATGCAGGATGCCTTTGACTGACTAAATTTGCTGATGACTGCAAGTTGGGGGCAATCATTGAATTCAACAATGATGCAGATACTCTTCAGAAGGTTCTGACTCAGACAAATGATTGGTGCTAGAGCCATGACCTAAAATTAAATTTAGAAAATGCATAATCATACCCTTTGTGAAGTCAAATGCACCTGAAAATTACAACATAAATACCACACCCCTAAGAGTGGACTCAGGGGTGACAGATTTAGCTACACAGATAGATAGTAGCCTGAACTTTGACTGCCATGTGCCCACAGTGGTGAGAAACTTCTTTGATATGGCACTACTTACAAATAAAAGAACTGCATGCAGGAAGTTTTATCACCACTGTACTCAGCCCTCATCAGACTAATAATCAAGTACACTGCACTTTTTGGCATGCACATGGCCAGGCATATGCAACAGCTGGAGCAGCCTCATGAGTTCCTTGCAAAAAACATACAGATTGTAAACAACATGTCTTATGCAGATAGACTAAAACCTCTATCCCTTTACTCTGTCTCTTACTAACTATTAAGGGGTGATCCATGCCTAACCTACAAGGTGGTAACAAATCCATCTCTGATGGAACTGTTACACATTCACAAGACAGACTGCACAAGGGTCACCCAATCCAAAGGGATCTAAGCCTGGTTTGTGAAATGAATAAAACATGCCAGAGAGACAGATAAGTGTCGCAGAGATTACCCCTTCCCTGTAACAGGCTTTCTCTTCAGGTAAAACAGAGCCCTTACCGGACTCAATTCAAACGAATTTTGGATCGATGGATGGGGAATCATAAGTCCAGGGATGGTGCCCATGTCCCTCATGGAAAGAGGCAGTATGTAAAATACTCAAATGCATAGGCACAAGCCTAAGCCATTCTCCAGCCCTTAGGGATGGAAAATTAGGTACAATTCAAGTAATAATGTCTAGACTTGTAAGGATTCTTAAGCAATTAGCCTAGTAATGTCCTATGAGCCTATGAATCTATATATAAATATATATATATAAAAAAATATATATATATATATATATATATATATATATATATATATATATATATATATATATATATATATATATATATATATATATATATATATATATATATCTATATATATAGATATATGGATCTACTTTCCTTTGTCGAAATTTCATTATTTTGAAAAAGAAAAGTAGAGGACCACTTACACGAAATTGCACTTAAATGAAAGTTCAACGAACTGATAAAAAACACAAAAAGGAAACACAAAAAACAGTGTTTTGCAGGGAGCAAGCCCCCCTGCACCCCCCATGTGGGGGGCAGTTCCCCACACACCCCCTCTAATTAAATATACTAACTCTGAGATCGCACTACAGTGGGGAAACAGGTAAATTCCCTTTTCCCCACTGTCGTGTGCTTCGGCACCACAGTGTTTCCTGTTTTGTTTCTTATCCAGTCGATGAACCGATATTCGCGAAAGTGCACTTTCATTTATGTCCACTTTCGCGTAAGTGGTCCTCTACTTTTCTTTTTCAAAATAATGAAATTTTTACAAAGAAAAGTAGACCCATATATATATATATATATATATATATATATATATATATATATATATATATATATATATATGGGTTCACGTCAAACCAACGACATGTTAAAATATTGAAAATCACTACACCAAGACGAAACCATCGACAGTTGAAAACATCGACAGTACATGTATATGAAACTACAGCGCTAACATGGGTACTGCAAGGGGGAAGTAGTATGGGTACAGTATCATATCATATCCTTTACTTCCCCCTTACAGGACCCATGTTAGCGCTGTAGTTTCGTCGTATACATGTACTGTCGATGTTTTCAACTGTCGATGGTTTCGTTTCGGTGTAGTGATTTTCGATATTTTAACATGTCGTTGGTTTGACATGAACCCATATACACATATATATATATATATATATATATATATATATATATATATATATATATATATATATCTTTACTACTGAATCTGTGAAGTGACTGCTGTCAACTGGCATGTGGTCGAAAGGCAGTTTTCCAATGGGCAGAATGCCAACTCAAAAAGCGTAGACTACACAAAAGTGAATGGGTAGTGTACTTCGATTATCTGAGTTCAGCATTGTGAACGGAGATAGCAGTTCAGTGAGGAACAGGGAATTAACCTATTTCCTCACTGAAGTGCGAGCTTGGAGTTGGTATATATAACTTTCAGGGGGTGTGAGGGGTGTAGCCCCCCCACATGGGGGGTGCAGGGGGGCTTGCAAACTGCCAAATAGTGAAATACACATAATATTGACTGTGGAATGTCATGGTACGTTAAGCTGCATGGCATGGGTGACTGATGTCACCTCCTGCTATGTCGAATACATCGAATTAAGGGGTATTCAGTTTTGGCCTGGCCGCATTTTCGCCATTCTGTGACTGGTTGACATATGCAGTTTCAAGGTTTCAGTAGTAAACTATATATATATATATATATATATATATATATATATATATATATATATATATATTTTACTATCAAAATTTGAAATGGCAGTTGTGCGAATGCTGTGTGTTGAAATCACGCTGCTTAGGGTCAAAATGATGAACTACAATAGTACAAACCATAATAATGAAAGTAAGGCTGCATTCATTGCTATGTATTCGGCATCTTAAATAGAGATCGTTGTACAGTGGGCATCAGGGAATTTACCATTTTTCTCACTGTAGTGCGATCTTGGAGTTGGTATATATAATATGCAGAGGGTGCGGGGGGTGCAGGGGAGCTTGGCCTCCTGCAAAATGTAAACGCTAACATGGACTTTCGATTCAGAAAGTTTGGAGTTTTGAATGAGGAAGTCGCGGTTATCAGTTCCAACATTTTGTACTAAACTATGAGTACATATTCAATCTTTCGATTTGACATCATGAATAAATGCCATTCCAAATTCTGATAGTAAACCTATATAGCTATATCTATATATCTATAAATATATATATCTATATATCTATATCTATATATATATATATATATATATATATATGGATATATCTGTTGTTATTGAAACTGGACTTATTGAATCTCAGCATATTGAAGCAACTTATCTAAAACAGTAAATCTCAAAAAAAGAGCAAAAGCAGAACAATTTTTTTGGGGGGTGCAAGCCCTCTGTACCACCAATATACTGGGGGCTTTACTCCCACTCCTCAAACTTATATATAACAACTCCACACTTATATATAACAGACCCCCACTGTACAACTCCACAGTCCCACTGCAGTGAAAGAAAGGAAAATAAAACCATGGAAATCCACCACCAGCTAACACAATTCAGCACACTAATAAAGCAAACTGCAGTATTATTTGCACATCTTTAAAAAAAGACTCATAACAGTGAACGACAAATCATTTTACATTGCACAAAATCATTTGTTCTGGGTTTTTTTTGTAAGTTTCCTGGTTTATATAAGTTGTTTTGATAAACTGAGAGTCAATATCTTGAGTTTTAATAACTTGAGTTTACCCTAAAAAGACATATACCTATCTATCTACCTATCCATCTATTTATATTTCCCTCTTTCTCTCTCTTTTTAATTTCTCCAAATCTTTTGAGTTTATAATACCATGAAGAGACTGGATCCCATTCCTAAGTCAAAGTATGATTAAAGTTCATGAAATTAGTATTGTTTCACTCTTTGATATTAGCCAAAAGTGCTCTTTGCAGCACCTGCAATGTGCCCAGTAATGACTCCTTCTGCAATTTGTATGGAGTTACATGTATTGGTAGCATATCTAAATAGGACTGTAGACTCTTTTTGATAAGACCCATTGCTCCTACTACTATTGGAACTATATGGGTATCTTTCTTCCACATTGCTCTCATTTCTGCTTGCAAATCCTGATATTTATTGACGTTGTGTCTCTCTGTATGCAGGACACTGTAGACACTGTGTGTGGCAATTTCAGTGATCAATGCTACTTTTGTCTTCTTTTCTTGGACCACTATATCCGGTTTTCTAGCATCTATCTTTTGAATCTGTTGGTAATGGATAATCCCATGCGATGTAGACTTCATCATTTTCTATGATGCTTTGTGGCTCATATTTCCAGTGTTTTTCAGCCACTTCAATACCATAATGTTTGCACAATCTCCAGTGCAACAGTCTCACCATATTATTATGCTTTTCAGTATACAGTCCTTCTGCCATTAGAATGTCGCAACCAGCAATGAGTTGTGCAACTGTTTTCAATTCTGTTTTACAAAACCTACAGTTGTCTGTTTCTCCCACATGTTCAATGGACTTTGTAAACCAATGTGTATGTAGCCCACTATCTTGTGCCGCCAATATTAACCTTTTATCTCCTGGTTTGAATTCACCTCTCCTTAACTGTTCCTGCATTCATTCCTGATCAACATGAGTTTCTTGAAACTATATTCATGCATTTTCCACATGCTTTGCCTTCTCATCTAGTCCTTCACCTTATATTTTTTCTTTTGTTTTTTGACACAGTCAGTTGTTGCCTGATTTTTATCTACTTCTGGCTTGATTTCTATTCCCTCTTGATGCCGATATGCTTCTGCTAAACTAAGCATGGAAGTCATCTTAGACTTATTCTCCTCATGTTTTAAAACTTTCACTATTTTTGGGTCTTGTGATGTCAGCAGATATGTATGCAGACCCATGATTGCAGATCTATTCATGCAATCAGTTTCAAGGAGGCCCATCCCTTCTTTAGAATGGGTAGTATATATAGTCTTGATATACAATGATTTTTATAAATTATTTTATGTGGATGAAGCATTCTTCTTGTTTTCCTGTCCAACCTATCCAACACCATTTGGGACCAATCAATCACTCCAAAACTGTAAGTTAGGACAGGAAGACCAAATTGGTATACAGCTTGGACTTTGTTCCTAGATGTCAATGCTGTTTTCAGTATTAATTTTAGTCTTCTAAAATATTCCTTACTAAGTTTTATTCACATTTGTTCATGTTTTATTGCTGATCATTCATCAGTTCCCAAATATTTATACACTCCCTCTTACTCAAGTTTTTTTATATCACATTCCTGTTCCAAACTGATGTTTTCTTGGTGCTGCAGCTTTTCTGCTTTAAAGGTTGATTTGCTCATTTATCAAGACCAGATGACATTCGTATATCATTTGAAAAAAATTGAGAACTTGCAGTTGTTCTTTCAGTTCATAATCTGATGAACTATGATCTACAAAAAGAAAATGAGAAGTCTTTACACTGTTGTTTTCTAGGAACCAAATTATAGCCACGACCTAATCTGTTAAGTCGACAGCTTAATGGGTTAAGGGCAAGACAAAAGAGCAGCAGTGACAGAGTCACCCTGAAATATATCCCTTTGAATTTTTATCCCTGGAATAATAAGTTGTCCTTTATTACAGCTTAACTGCAAAGTGGTTTGCCACTGTTTCATGGTAACTGTAATATAATCAATCAGTGTAGGGTACACCTTATATATTTTAAGTACTCTTTTATCCATGTATGTGGGATACTGCCAAATGCTTTTCATTGTAGTCTATCCATGCCATACTTAGATTTTTCCCCTTTTTACAGTTCTCCATTATGACTTTATTTAACAACAAATGATCATTTGTTACATAGGACTTTCTTTTGTTACCCTTTTGTTCTATTGCTATGACTGAGTTTTCTTCTAAATGACTTTAAACTCTGTAGGCATTGATTCCAATGTATAGTTTATGTCGTCGGAAGGCACGTTGTTGGTCTATAGTTTTTAGACTAGCTCGCAGGTTCGCTGTTAAGTAGGAGTATTGTTAACCTGTTCTTAACCAGGCTGGTATCTGTTCAGGGTGTACATATAAATAGTTGTTACTCATGGCAAAATTTTCATGTAAAGATGTTATTACTTTTAGCCAGAAGTTAGGTACTGCATCTGGACCTGGGGTTTTAGCCAGAAGTTAGGTATTGCATCTGGGCCTGGGGTTTTCCATTTAGAAGATTTTCTTGACTTTGTTTTGTCCCTATGGCCATTACCTCATTCCATTTCGTATCCTGTACATTTGAATTTCTTATTCTTTCCTTTCTTTCTTTTGCCCATTTAGCAAATTTGTTATGTTCCACAGGACCTTCATAGAGATTTATCCAAAATGTACCAATTTCTTCCTTTTTATGGTGGTGTTTCAATTCCTTGTGACTTGTTTCCAGTTCCCTATAAAACTAAAATAAATTGCTTATCTTGTACTTTTCCTTTGTATTTATATGCATATTTTATAAGCTTTTCTGACTGTGCTAATATTTTTAGTTTATTATTTGCAATAGTGCACAATAGATCCTGATCTGTTCTGATACTGTGCATTGTTTTTACCATGTCTATCTTTCTGAGTATTTTTGTTGATCTGTTCCCTTTTCTAAATAAAAACCTGCAAAAGCATTAGAGACCTCCAAAGCAGGCACCCAAACAACCTGTGCTTCCCGTCACAAACCAGGCAACACATAAAACACAAAATCAGTGTGCCGCACAATCACAGTCCTTAAGGCGAAATAACATACCTAACACACTAGTAATAGGTGACTCTATAGTCAGGCACACTGATGTCCCACTCACTAGGCTGGACAAGCAAAAGGTTACTGCTAGCTGCCTGTCGGGAGTCAGAATCTGCCACATAACACAAGCACTGAGGTCACTCCAGAACAAGTACAAATATGACTATGTCATTGTTCATGTTGGTGTGAATGACCTGAGATGTACCTCCCTGGACTACATGAAAAGAGACATGGAAGAGCTCTCTGATCATGTAGCCCAGACTGGTATGACCCTGACCCTGAGTAGCATCCTGCCCTCACCAAGAATGATACCTCAGTATAAAGAAAAAATGATCAATTTCAAAAATTGGCTAAGCTTCTGGTGTCATTCAAAGGAGATCCAGTGTCTGTCAGCCTGGGACAACATGCTCGACAAGCCGCGTTGCTTCGCAAGGCTTTTGAATACTGGCTGAGGCTCTTGCTGCCCCCATAGTGTCTTTTTTAGGCAAGGCTCAAAAGTCAAGCCCACCTTCGTAAACAGCACAATTAACAAAAAACTGAGGGTTATGCTACTCAATGCCAGACGTTTAAATCTCAAAATGCACGTCCTCGAAGCACTTCTCAGTATGGAGAACGTCGACATTTGTGCAGTAACTGAAACCTGGTTCAAGGCTCCAGAGAGTACCCCAGCACTACCAGGCTACAACTCATACCACACGCTTTGGCCAAAGAACACGGACCGAAACAAAAAAGGAGGGGGTGTATCCATAGTCATCAAGGATACCTACACCTCCAGGTTAGTGGCGCAGCATGATACCTCTGAGATCATCTATGTGCAACTAACATCGGGCAAATCTGCAATGCAAATTGTGGCCTGCTACAGATCACCCTCCATGATCCAGAACCACTGCTCCACCTTTCTGGAGACACTGGAAAATATGAAGGTCCTACCGAACACCCTGATATTGGCCGATTTCAATTACCCTACCATTCACTGGGAAAACTACTTGAGTACAAATTCCCAGGCCCAACGCTTCCTGGAATTCATCAACTCAAATGCCCTGGATCAGCTGGTAAACTCTCCTACCAGAGGTGAAAACATATTGGACCTGGTCATCACCAACATGGGTGACAGGTGTTCCACACCGGAGGTCAACCCATCACTGGTTAAATTAGACCATAAACTAATTACTCTGGATGTCCACACCCCACCACCACCCCCAACTAAGGAAACCACAGTAAAAAACTTTTCTAAAGCAAACTTCACCTTACTTAAGACAGAGGTGGTAAATTTTACAGCCCCCACGCTAAAGGATAATGCTGCCCAAGATGCAGAAACCTTTACAAATGCACTCTATGAGCACCTACAAGGATGCATGGATCATGCCATCCCTAGCAAAACCAAGACTCACTCCTCTAAGAGAAGGAAACCAGTTTGGTGGACCCCTGCAATAAACAGGCTATACAACAGAAGGAGGAAACTAGTTCAGAAAAAAAGCAAATACCAAGAAGGAAAGACATCCCTGATCAGTATCAGTAAGAAACTAAGGTCCCTCATGAAATCATCCAAGGCTAACTTCAAAAGACAAATAGCCAAGGATTCAAAAGATAACCACAAAGCCTTCTTTAGCTATGTTAAGAATCTAACTGGCAACTCACAGATATGCACTGAACTAGTGCAAAATAGTACAAAATATACTGTACCTACTGATATTGCCAACATCCTAGCAGATAGATTCAGTGCAAACATCACCCCCCCTCCCTCTCACCTCCAAAAAGGCCCACAACAATACCGGAAAAGTGTAGTGTCCCAAAAACCACAGACGCACAGGTGAAAACAGCCCTTTCAAAAGCTAAAAACATAGCGTTAATGGGACCAGATGGTGTCCCAGGCTGTGTCTTGCATGAACTACAGAAAGAACTAACCCCCCATCTAAACACGCTGTTCACCCTCAGCTTCTCCACAGGCTACGTGCCCATAGAATGATGCACAGCCACGGTTATTCCTCTCCACAAAGGAGGGGCCACAACTGACCCTGGTAACTATTGCCCCCTAAGCCTGACTAGCCTAGTCTGCAAGGCTATGGATTGCATCATCATGGAACTCATTAACAAAGACATTGGGAACCTCGGAATACTTGACCCGACCTAGTTCGGCTTTGTTAAGGGCAGATCATGCCTACTAAACCTAGTTGACTTCTTTGAGACAGTCACCAAGGCCATAGACGAGGGAAAGGTGGTTCACACAGCCTACCTTGACCTCGCCGAGGCTTTTGACACCACTCCCCACTCGGGTATTACAGAAAAACTCACCAGCCTGAACATAAACCCCTACGTCATGAGATGGGTTGCCAACTGGCTTACAGACAGAACTCACATGATAAGAACAGTGGGCTCCAGGTCTGACTCTAAACCAGTCACAAGTGGTGTCCCACAAGGCTCAGTCCTGAGACCCGTACTGCTTGGCATATACTTCTCAGAAGTACAGGCAAACACAGGAGGACTATGGCTAACTAAGTTCGTCGATGAATGCAAACTGGGAGCCATAATTGACTCTCCGGCTGACACGGACATCCTCCAAAAGGGCCTTACTGAGACGGACACCTGGTGTCAAAATCATGGCCTCAAGCTAAATGCCAAAAAATGCATAGTCATCCCATTTGGGAAAAACAAAACACCCACAAATTACCACATAGGTGGCAGCCCCCTTAATACAGAAGAGGTAATAAGAGATCTGCGGACCCAGGTAGATAGTAATCTCTCCTTTGACAATCATATTGCCAAAGTAGTTAGGAAATCCTTCTATGTGGCCCATCTAATTACTAAAGGGTTCACATCTAGAAATAAAGAGGTTATAGTGCCCCTCTACTCATCACTCATTAGACCCATCATAGAGTACAATGCCTCATTTGGGATGTACCTCACAAGACACTTCCAACAGCTGGAAAAACCACAAAAGCACCTCACCAAGAGGATTACTGGCCTCAAACATATGTCCTATGCAGCCCGACTGAAAAAACTCCGGCTTTACTCAGTGGCATATCACTTACTCAGAGGTGATCTCTGCCTGACTTACAAAGCCATGTCCAACTCAAAATTGATGGACATGCTCCACCTAAAGAAATCCAAGTCACTGCGAGCCATGTGCTCTAGTGAGCTAAACCTCATCACAACAACAAATAAAACATGCTGGAGGGATAGATTCCTGTCACAGAGACTCCCCAGGCTTTGAAACAAAATTCCAAATTACATCAGGCATAGCCCCTCACTAACACTCTTCAAGAGAAACCTTGACGAGTGGATGGGTAACAGAAAATACACCCCTGGGAACACTTCATTGTCTCTGCTTGACAGAGGATCAGTTAATTAATCAATGGGGCAGTAAAAGCCGACACACTCTGGCTAGGCTTATAAATGCCCTCGGGCAGATCGCCTAGTACCTACCTATGAACCTATGAACAGTGACACTTCTCATCTTAACTGCTTTATAGTTTACTCTATTCGATACTACCATGATGGCATTTGATTTCTCCCCTTCCTTTCCCTTACTATCCTGTGCTTTTGTTGTAAGACTTCATCTGTTATTAATTTAGCTGCACGGTAATATATCCTATTTACTTCTATTATATTGCATGCATCTCTATGAACAGTCCTATTTGCTGTGTTCATTTGTTATATCAGACTTCTAGCTTTTTGGGTTTTATTGACTTTCTGTCTTCTATTTCTTTCATTGATCTTAATATGTCTGTCCATCTCTATTAAATTAAGCAACTCTTCTCTTAGATCATTTTCTTCTAAACTGAGGGCACATTATTTGTTCTCCATTTCCTGCAGACATTCTATAGTAAGTTCCAGACCATCTTCCTGTGCCACATTCTCTTCAGTTTCATCCTGTGTCATCCATTGCTCTTTCATATGGGAACTCACTGACCTATCATTCCTCAACACAGTTTCCTGTTCCTTCCCTTGCTGTGCAACTCCAACTGAATGTTTGTCCTGGTTTCCCACAAAGAGCTCCAAAGTATCTTCATATGGCAACTGATCAAATGTTTCCCACTCCGCTGGTGTCTCCTTAATTTGGGGATTCATTTCTCTATTCTGCTGCGATGTTATCAGAGTTAGATTTTCTACACTAAATCCTTCACTTTGCAGGTAATCCATAACCTCAGTCTCTATTTCTTTAACTTCTCCATTACTAATCCTATTTTCTATTCTTTCTCTTTGTTTTCTTATTTTTTGTATTGTAAAATTTTCCATGGACAGATGTCTTTTCCTGTATTTCTCTTGAAAACTCTTTGGTGCTGCTCTTTTTGCATTGATCACTTTTGCTTTCTCCTTTGCATAAATACTGCACCAGATTAAATCTTTTTTTTTCTTTCCCATGTCCATATTTGTTCCTCAGATGTCACCTGCTCCTCCAGTTTCTCCATACTTGGTGGACTCATTGTTTCATCATGCTGTGATATAAGCTATGTTAAACTTTCTTCATTAAATTCTTCACTTCACAGGTATTCCATACCTTCAACTTCTATTTTTTAAATTCTGCTTTACTAATCTTCTGTTCTACGTTCCCTCTTTATGATCTTATTTTTTATACTGTGAAATTTACCATATTTTTATGCCTTTGCCTTTGCCTGTATTTCTCTTCAAATATCTTTGGGGCTGCCTTTTTGTATTGATTGATTTGGCTTTCTCCTTTGCATAAATATTGTACTGTAGCAGATATCTCTTTCTTTCCCATGTCCATATTTCTTGCTTATACCTTTCAAAAGTCACTAGATTTTGATCTTTATATTTTCGCACTTCCTCATTTGCTTCTTTTTCCAAACGCCTCAAGGTTTATTGGTGTATAGAATGCTTTTCATAAATCTGTTGCATTAATGAACAAAAAAATTGAATTTGAAGCTTCTGACAGTTTTTCATGGGGAAGTACTTTACTTTCCGCTAATTTCTCTTAATCTTTTTGTATATCTTCTGTCTGGAAATTCTGGGCATCTTGCATAACAGTAACAGTGCATAATTTCTTTCTTATCCTCAATAGTTCACTCTATCGTCTTCATGGCTCTTTTTTGGCCTGTCAGTTTTTGTGATTTTGTGGACTATTGCTTCCTTCTACAACAAGGAGAACATCCCCCTCCCCCGGGTCTGGCCTAGTGTTTCTATGTCTTTAGGATTCCACACTGTCATTTTTTTCAGCCCTGGACCAGTGTGCCTACCAGGACTGGGCACTTTTTTAACCTGGATCTTGCACACCCAGCTATCTTTTTTATTTTTTAACCTACCTTTGTCCATGATATATACTATATAAAATGCATTCTACATATCAGCATTGTATTGCTGAGATTTTGTGAAAAACGGAGTCTACCTCATGAAGGTACTCACCAAGACTTGATGGGAGAGTTTGTCAATGGTCCCTGAGTGGGAATTGTGTCAGACACCTTGGCCAAATGAAGGTAGGTGGTATGATCTGCTTTCCCCTCATCCAGGGCTTTGGTGACATTCTCAAAGAAGTCTATCAGGTTTAATAAGCAAGATCTACCCCTGATAAAGCCAAATTGGAGTTTGAAGGTTGCCTGTGTCCTAGTTGATAAGGTCCATAATGATTCTTTCCATGGCCTTGCAGAGAAGGCTGGTCAGGCTAATGGATCTATAGTTCCCAGGGTCAGCTGACGGAACACCCTTTGTGCAAGGGGATTACTGTTGCTCTTCTCCACTCCACTGGCACAAAACCACTACTCAGGCTGTGGTTAAAGAGAGTGCTAAGTGGTTCCACTAGGTCTTGTTTTAGATTGTTTAGTAAACAGTATGTGATGTTATCTGGTCCCATAAAGGCCGTATGACCTGTTACATTGAGATACTTGGTAGAAGACTGGTGACAGAAATGCTATGGGGTATGGCTGGTAGGGACAGGGGGTAAAGTTATTGCCAAATCTGTCAGCCAGCAGGTTGGCAATTTCTTCAGATTCAGTGTGAGTGGTGCCATCCACTATAAATTCAGCACACATCTGGGTATTTCCTTTTAGGTTTTGGATGTAGCTAAAGAATGCTTTATGACTGTCTTTAGCTAAGGATGATAATTTAGTCTCATAACTGTATTAGAGGACTTTACAAGGTTTCTGATTTGTTTGTTAAAGCTGTGAAAGGTAATCTTATTTTGATGAGCAAGTTCCCTCTTGTTCTTACATATCAGTTTCTTTCTTTTGTTATATAACTTATTTATACTTGCAGTCTACCAGGGTGGCTTGATTTTTCCAGAGGACCTGATTTTAGTCCTGTCAGGTACCACCAAGTCAATACATTTGTTTAAGTGGCTATATAGGGCATTCATGTACTCTGCATAGGAGTCATTGTTGGCTGTGTTAGCAGGGGCTTTGAAATCTTTTATACCATCACTTAGAAAGCTATACTTTGCTTTGGAGAAAGTTTTTCAATATTTTTGCTCCTGTCGGGGTGTCAATTCTGATCTTACTTCAACTGAGACAGATTTATGGTCTGACTTAAATAGGAAGGGCAATGCACTGGGGGTAGTGCAGTCATCCCCCATTCTGGTGAGTACTAGGTCTAGGACATTTGAGCCCCTTGTGGGGGTGCAGACTAACTGCTCCAGGGCATTTGAATTAACAAAGTCCAAGAACCTCAGAGTGATCATGCTTGTGCTCATGTAAGTCGGTCAATTGATGGATGGGTAGTTGAAGTCTGCCATCACCAAGGTGTTTGACTGTATATTGAGTGACTCTAGCAAGTCCACATAGGTTGTGTGTGTTTCTCCTGATTTATAGTGGGGGACCTGTAGCTAGCTATGATGTGGAGAGGCATTTTACCTATAGTTAATTGGACCTGGAGTAGCTCAAGAGAGTCATACTGTTTCACCAGTCTTGAGGTGTATTTGGATTTAATGAAAATAGATACACCTCCACCTTTGGTTCTTTCACACAAGTTTTGGGGCCTGAATGTATGAAAGGCATTATAGCCTTGTATGACTGGAGTGCTCTTTTCGGCCTTCAACCAAGTCTCAGTGGTTGCACAGACATCAGCATCTTCCAAGGTTAGTAGTGCTTCCAGGGAGTGCAGTTTACTGTTTAGACTCCTAGCATTAAGCAACATGAAGTTGAGTTTGTCACTAGTGGATTTTTTATGTCAGAAGTTTTGTTGTTTTGACATAGTCTAAAAAAGGCACTATGGGGGAGGCAAGTCTCTTTGCCAGTATCCAAAAGCCTTGAGGAGACAGATGAAGGCCATCTCTAGCAAAGCATCATGGTCTGTCGACCATGTCTTCCCAGGCTGTCAGATAATAGATCCCCTTGGAGTCACACCAGAAGCTAAGAAAATTGTTGAAATCAATCATTTTTTATTTGCACTGTGTCATCATCCTAAGTGAAGGTAGAATGCTGCTTAGGGATAGGGACATACCTACATGGGAACATAATCTGAGAGTTCTATCATGTCTCTCTTCACATAGCCCTGACAGGTACATCTCAAGTCATTCACTCCAACATGCACTATGACAGAGTCATAAAGGTAATTGTTGCTGAGTGACTTGAGTGCATGCGTGACTTGACGAATCCTGACAGCTGACAGGTAGCTGATTCTGACCTTCTTCTTGTCCAGCCTGGTGGGGGAACATCTGTGTGTCTCACTATAGAGTCACCTATGACCAGGACATGAGATTTTGAGGTGTTTTTCCTTAGGGGCTTAATTGCTGAGACACTGATATTTGTGTTGATATGTGTAATGGTGGATTCAATTTGTGTACCACTATGTGTGGGTTGTTTGCGCTTGGGAGTTTTCTGGTCTTTTGGTAGGCTCTTGGTGAATACCTCCATGTATGTACGTTTATGTGTTTTGACTTTATTTTGTGTAAGAGGAGAGGTGTGTCTGACAACCTGTTTGATATCTTGTTTATTGTTACATGAAAGGACTGATTCAAGCTTCATGGAATAGTTACATAAAAAAAAAAAAATGGGAGCCACAGTAAAGCAGAAATGCATGAAAATGACAGAACAATGAAAGAAAACAAACTCAGCAACATACCATATAAGAATTTAATAAAACAAAAAGAGCAAAGCTTTCAGGCTCACATGAAACCCTTCCTCAGTGCAAAGTGAAATGTCTTCATTACAACTTCCTTAAATACACATTCTAATAACAACACAGACAATAGCATTTCCAATTAAACAATCTACCTAAAATTAATTATATTCCAAAAAATTTCACTTTAAACACAACTATTTAAGTTTAAGAACTGGTTTAAGGGTTAACATCTGATTAATACCTGGAGGGCGATCAGCTTGCAGTTGTAAAATCCACTCATACTCTTTAAGTTCAAGTTTATTATTCAAATCGCCCCCTCTCATATTCCTATTTACCATATCTATAACCCTAAAGATAAAAACATGAATTGGGCTGTTAGCATTAATATGTGTAACTATTGCATTAGTCAAGACATTTCTCTTAATTTCTGACCTATGCTCTATTTTTCTGTCTTTTAAATGTCTTTTTGATTTGTCCAGATAAAAACTTTAACATATCTTGCAAGATGCAAGGTATATAATATTGATAGAATTACAGGTCACAAAACACTTAAATGTATACATTTCCTTTATAGTGGGATTTAAGAAATTTTGATCCTTGTTAATAGAATTACAGCAGCAGCAACAGCTATGGCATGGAAAAGTAGCAACCTTACTAAACTGTCTAGTTATTGGACCAAATTTAATGTCTTTATAACATAGCATATGTTTTAAATTTAAACAATTCGGATAAGTAAATCTAGATTTACTGTCTGCAATATTCTATAACTCGGCCATAGTTATTAAAATGATAAATCCAAAAGGTGCCAGGGGTAAGAGGTTCACACCACAAAAATCACTTTATTGTACAAACCCACAAATAAAATATACAGATAAGCACTTTCATCACAAATACTTAGAGACATCATCTGATGCTGCACAATATAACTACTATGATTTATAAATGGCCTGATCAGTGTTGCATATGCTTCCACTATGAGTAGACATAAGTGAATGCACAGAGGGTCAGAATCCCCAAACTGCAATTGCTGAAAACATCTTGATGAAAAAACTTTTTTAAGTGTCTTTGTAAGGGGCAAGACCACTGCACCCCACCTCGATATGGGGGCAAGCCCACCACACCCACAAACTTATACATACCAACTCCACAGTCTCACCAACTTGAAAAAGTGGGAAATTTACCCCAAAAGAGAATCACGTCCGGCACAACTCACTGACAGTGGTTACATGTGGTGGAACTCTGATCATCAGTGAATTGAACCTCGAGCATTCAGAGCTTAAGAGTTCAAATTTCTTCCACCAATAAGATGACAATTGCATATAGGGAAACATTTTACTGTGGACTACTACTTATGCTTTTGACGGAGTAGTGTGACAGGGCAAACTCATCTGAAATTAGTTGCAGCAGTCTGATCAAAGCTTAATTTACACTTCATAATGATTTATAGGGCTTTTTTATTAGCTACTTTTAGTATCTTTACATTAATTCTGTATTCAAGGTATTAATTTTTCCACAAAATTGAAAATGATACATTTAGCAGCACTGAAAGTGAAATTGTTGCCTTTTACCATGAGCTGATTTTGTTTAAAATGGAAATAACTTTGCATCCTTAATGCAGGAAGTTACATTTGCAGGCTTATAGTGTCTAGCCTATTTTACTACCCAAAATATTCTGTTCTTTCCTTCAGAATTTCTCCTTGTATGACATTTTTGATTAAAACTATAATGGCTGACATGCGGCTGACTTGAGTTGCATGTATGAACCTCTAGATGCAAAATAAAAGAAGGAGCATTTCATAATAGCTAATATAATTTTCAAGATTTAAAAAAATAATAAATGTTGTAGAGGGATGTTGTTTATCTAGGGAATGCAAAGTATTACTTGAGAATGGATTGTTAAATTGAGTATCTCACATGACTGCAGCAATCTCTTTATAATAAGTGTCTGTTTTAGATGCAATGTTCCTTACTGCTGGGAAAATACAAATCAGTGCTCCTCAGTACTTCAAAAGGAGAGCCAAGATGAGTTTGAGGAGTCTGAAGAAATGTGGCATGCACAATACTGGAGTCAAAACCTGACTGGCTTTTTTATTAATAGCATAGTCTGTAATGACTAATAAGCATACAGAAAAACAGATAATAGTGTCACATATTGCCTGAGGTGAAACATTTTGAAAATAAATCTGCAAAGGTAACAGTTTCTTTACTAAAATCTTGATCTGACAATCCCATTTAAAGATGTATTGTATTTATTATAACAAAAAGACATACTATTGCCCATCGAGGTGGACAGTACCTAATGAGTTGAGCAAAATTAGTTTGTCCTATGATCTTAGTTCTTTCCAAATAACACATTTTTTATGAATATACATGATATGTATAAAACATACACCATTATTTTCTTGCTTGGGATAATGCCGATTGTAATATAATTTAATTGAGAAATACTTCAGACACTGCCACCATAGAAGAGAGACTGTCTGCTACACAAACCCTACCTTTGTAAAATATATATATAAAGATAGCTATATATATATATATATATATATATAAAGATAGCTATATACATATATATATATATATATATATATATATATATATATATATATATACACACACACACACACACACACACACACACACACACACACACACACACACACACACACACACACACACACACACACACACATATATATATATATATATATATATATATATATATATATATATATATGGTTAATTTCAAAAATAGCAACTCACACAGCCTTCAAGCTGATGCAGTTGTTACCAACCCAATATTTTCTAAGACAAATGTTTCACCTCAACAGTGACAAAATAGCATTGTCAACTGTACAATCTTAAGTGTTTATTCCCAGGATAAGTATTGTTTGTTTGTAGACGGTGTTGTATACAGAATGCCTCCAATGTACCATCTGCCTGAAATGTTTGATGTAACAGGAGGATGAACTGACATATTAACAGAAATTGCAAGATAAATGAAATAGAAGAAAAAAAGGAACCAAAAAAATGAAGTGGAAAGTACAGCAATGAGCACCACTAACCAAAGAAATACTGTGCTAAAAACATACAATCGGAAATAAATTCAAATCCTTTAATGAAACCACAGTTAAGAGATTTTGTCCTTTAAAGTAGTCAGGACTTCATCAGATCTGACAAGAAACTTGTAATCCACCACTAAATAGTGTTCTAAAAGTTAGGTGGTCAAAACAGCATATGACAACTTTAAAGACTTTTCTCCCAGCTACTGTAGGGATGAAAGGTCATTGGATACACACAGTTTCTGTTCTGTTTAAAAGTTCGCAAATTATTATCTGTGATCATTCTAATTTCATAAATCTTCAGAAGACAATTTATTCGAGCAGGGTTGGCATAATGGTTAAGGATTTTACCCCGCAGGTATAGGGTACAGGGTTTGATTCTGATTTTTGGTTCTTAGTAAGGCTTATATTAATCTGTAGACCAATAGCTTAGTATTAACCCATTCATCTATGGATCTAAATGCAGAGGACTATTCTAATTTCCTTTTGAGATTCATCCTACTCTCATGCTGTGTTTGTCTTATAAGGGAAAAACCTTCATTATGTTTAAGTTTAACTTTCTTAACAAATTACCTTTGTGCTGGGAGATCTCATGTCTTTTTAAAAAACTTTTCATACTCTTCAGCTTCTGAAAAAATGCAGTTTCTGTGGCTAAATCTCAATAATCTGGCATTCTGGGAGTTTAATATAATTATCTTTCCTCATTTTAGGTGCATTTTATTACATTTAAATACATTTTGGGTGCATTTGTGATGCCTACAGTTATGTATTTTATTTACTGCCCTTGTTGAACACCCTGTTATGTTTTTGAACTAAAGACTGTGACATTTGAAGATATTTATTCTTCACAGGTTCATAGGTGTATGCAAGGCTAATGACTAGCCATGCACCCCAAATATACCCCTTGAATTATTGTGCCTTAGAGGTTATTTTAAGAGGTGTATGTTACTTAGGACATGATTTAACTGCTGCCTCTGTCTATAAGAGTCAATGGTGTTGCATCATGGGTGAATTTTCAATTTCCCAATTGATTGTCCATGTTTTACTTGAATAGGGTTAGGGAAGGGTTGTATTTCACATGGATGATAAGTCAAATCTTAAGAAGGATTTTCTTAGATACATACTTGTCCCTCCAACATGTCCTATTTAAGTTACAAGCAAAGTTTAAATTCTTAGATCTAGTAGTTCTGGTGCTGTTCATTTTGCAGCTATGCAAATAGTCCAGGAGAGTGGCTTTGAGGCTATCTGCATAGGACATTGTGTTTATGCCCTGTATCTTTTTTATGAAAAACCTCTGTGGACATTCCAGTTGTTTTTTTTTTTTTGTGCCTGGTCAGGTACATACCAAAGGAAATGCCTGAAATCACTACAATGTATACGCAAACACAGTAGGTAACAATGAAACAATGCTCTAGTTAAAATGCTTTAATGATGTGTTCTAGTTATGCCTTTACTTTGTGATAACAAAGATTGTGATGGCTAATACATTCCTTGGTCCATGAGCTGATTAAAAAAAATCATATTATGTCAAAACAAAATCTCTCTAGTGGATACATGTACTCTGTAGTAATCAAAAAAGCAAATGTCTGAAATAGCTACAGCTTATAGGCACAGTAGGTAGTGATGAAACATGCTCTGGTAATTGTGGTCACTCGTTCATTACCTACTCACTCAGCCAATCAGATTTAACTACATTTATAGTCAAATAAACAGCAAGAAAAAAATGGAAAAGGATAATATTTGTAGTTGTGTATTATGCTTAGCATGCAGAGTAATAACACAGATATAATACTGGAATAGTTGTTTACCATAGGAGGATCACTCATCGGAAGAAAACTAGGGGTATGTGAATCTTTGCAATGACAGCCTAGAGTAAATGATGTTATACATTGATTAGATTAGTACTGGAATTCAATATGTTCTTGGCACAGCTAAAGCTCCACCTTTTTGTAGGACTACATATTGTAGACAGTACCTGGTGGAAGGTACTGCTTGCAGTACCACATTCCATATACAGGGGGAGCTGCACTGGTACCATGCACTAGCACAGTTCATTGCAGTGTGAGCCATCCCACAAACTCCTCTTGGGATGGCTTACAGAGTAGACTCGTGATCTTGCAAGCCTATCCCTCATCTTGGATGGAGAAAAAGCAAGTATGATGGCCAGGATACCCAAGATGTAAAGTTTCCACGGTGGACAGCCTCATGGCCACGCAGCTCCACCTGTATGTTAGATATGGGAATCTGCGAGCAATGCCCAGTGGAACTGCTGTACCAGAGAACATTGGCCAGACTCAGGTGCCTGGCCAATTCCTGGAGTTAGTTTAGACTATGCTCAGAATAGGAAATGGGATTCAATAACAGAATGCTATCGACTCTCAGCCCTAATCTCTGGCAAAGCAAAACTACTTTCTCTTGAGTACCTTGAGGTATTGAACTAAACACTTTGCCCATTTTATGACCTCCTCAGAAGGTGCTGCCAGATGAAAGAGAATTAGGAAGTAATTGGTCATTTGCTCAGCTCAACCATGTGCAAACACAAGTGTTTTTAAACTTATCAAGTAAGCTCCAATGATGTAACTAAAGTAATAATTACATATTTTAGAACCAGGAAAACTCATTTCACATGGTAAAAGCATATTTACAGCAAATAGGAGTGATTAAAAAAAGCTTTGCACTTGATCTTTAAGAAAAAAAAGAAGTACAAGAAGAAAAAGTAGTACAATCTGAACACTCTGACAGTCAATGGAAGGGTCAGGCAGAAAGTGTGCGATTGAGTGAGGGATGCCAGTTTGCATATTGTGGGAAAAGGTAGACAGCCACTTCTGCTGTACTACCGACCCCTACTAGTAAAGTAGCCAAACAAAAGGATCCAGATATCTGAGGTGTGGTGGCTAATGCTTTCAAGCCAGGGAAGGTTTACATGAGGAATTCAGAAGAACAATGGTATTAAACATACCTACCAGCCACTGCACAGATGTAGGGCTAGGCCAGGGATAGAAGGGAGACTCACATGACTCTAATACTGGACCACTCCCTAACACCTTATCATCAATGCGGAGGGAAAGAATGGATTGATTGGGCTCTAGCCTTCATTCCAGAACAGGAATAAATGGAATGTAGGGCCCTCACCCAACCAGTGAGCATGAATGGCTGATTGGGTGCCAATTCTGGAGTCATTGCTTTTGGGAGTGGGTCATGGGGGCAAAAAAGTCTTCGCAGAAGATTTGAAACTGTGGAGGCAGGCATACCTCTCAACTGTCCAGATTTTTGCAGAATGTCCAGATTTTTGTCTTATATCTTTGGTCTGTTCTTCCTAAACATAAGAAGATAGTGGGCTCCAAACATCCAGCACTACAGGAATTAAGCACAGCATGATGTCACAACAGAGCTACAAAAAATAATCAAGGATCCTACACACCCTGCTTATGAACTGTTCATATGCTTGTCATCTTGCAGAATATACCGCAGCATTTACTTTAAAAGATCCAGGTTCAGAAACAGCTTCTTCCCTCAGTCGGTGAGACTCTTGAACTCTGGTAATAATCTCCGAGAAGCTGCACACTGACAACATGGGGGACAGCCAACTCTTTGTGCAAATAAATGAAAGACAGTTTGGATTCTAAACATTAACAATACATAGATGACAATGACTGCGCAATATTATACTAACTAGATCCTCTTATTCATGTGAAAATCACACAGTGCAATAGGAACTTGTGCAATAAGAAATCATTCAGCTGCCTAAAATTATAGATAAGGTAAACTGTGGTAATATGTGGGTAGAATAACCTTCCTAATGTGAAATGATGAATATATGTCCATTGTATGTGTTATTGTATGTATGAATATGGCTTCTCCATTCGACCCTGATGCACGCAATTTTGTTTAGACTGCCCTCATGTAGGCTAAATGAGAATAAAGTTTACTTTGGCTTTGACTAGACTAAAAATTATGATTTTCTGGATTTTTGTGGCAAATCAGTAAGGACTGACCACTAAATAATGACAGGCATTTGAGTTTCAGACTTCATACTCTTCAGAAAATGCATGTTAACACAAGACCTTTTATTCTAGCAACTTTCTAAATTCATAAGAGCAATATTCACACTTTGCCCCATTATTTTTGGCTTTGTCCAGATTTTTTGTATTAAGAGGTTAAGAGCTATGGAGGCAGAAGAATTAATGCCATCACTGGAATTTCCTTGATCTTACTAGATTTAAATGGATTTGATACGTAGCCAAAGGTGAGCTTAAAGTCTTAAGTTCTATCACTGAAGAGTTAATACAAGCCACTGCATTACTTAATATTGTGCTTAAACTAGACAGCCATTTCCTTACTAGATGGGAGTTAGAATGGTCACAGCTAGACATGCAATAATGAGGAAAGCAGCAGAATAGATATGGACCTAGATGCTATTGCAGGGAAAGTACAGACACTTCATAGTATAGAATTTTTTTCTAGCCTATAATAGAAATTCTCCTTGAACTATGAAGAAAGTTTCACATTTATATATTCATATTTAAATATTTCATATTTATATGTATTAGCAACTATGTTTACATTGAACTTCCTGGTATAACTGATAAGTCAGCTGGGAAGGATTTTTTGAGTGTAACTTTTATAGAATAACAGAATCTGATAAAAATGCATAGAAGGGGAAGAATCCAAATTAGAATAAGAAAAAAAAACATGTATTTAGAAACACTTTTGAAACTGAACATTTACAGAAATTTATTTTGGCAAAAGAAACAGAAATGCTGCATTGTTTCACATTGTAATCCTTTTCTTGACAGAAAAAAGCCAATTAAGATTTCTGGTCTCTGGAAGAAATTAGCTTACTTAAAAAGTATTTATTTTTTTAGTAGGACATCTATACTAAAGGCAGACATGAAACAGATTTAAGTGAATCCAGCCAAAAATTTCAGTAACATGCTATGGACTGTAATAAATCCTAAGGTATATATTTAGCGCAGTCACTTAAAAGTGGCAACAACATGTAACATGACCACTGAACATTTAACATGTCTGACTGCTTTATACCAAATCATAAGGAAAATAAGAAACTCGAGACTAGGAAAATGAGCTGGCATTCTCTTCAGAGCATGCAGCTGCAACACATGATGGGATAGTTTCAGAATGTATACACTGCTCAACGAGACATTTCAGTTTCAAGACTGAGGTTGACTGCTTTAGATTCTGGCTGGTGGAAAAGAACATTGACAGCAGTAGTCAAAATTAAGGAATAAGGCATCTAGCAGTAGGCATCCATCATGAATATGATCAATACATAAAAATACATAAAAATTGCTGTCACTGAAGCAACAATTCGTCTGAAACAAATATGCAAATCACAAAGAAGTGAAGAAGTGCTGTGGTTCTCAAACAATGTGAAATCACACATTAGGAAAAACATGCTTTAGGAAAAACAGTACAAAACAGAATGAGGTAGACATAGAAAATTATCAGTAGAAAACATGCAATTTTAATCAGAAAAGTAAAGGACATGCTAAGAATTGGCTAAGTATCTCAACCAGGAAGGGGCATAAAACAGGTTAGAGAAAGAAGAAAGAGAATTAAGGAAAAGACTAATGCCAAACAGATGGGTGGGGGTGGAAAAGGGAATAATGAGGAAGTTAGGCTACTGATCCAATTTTTTTGTTCAGTATTTATGGGCCTATGAACCTATGGATTAATAGAAGGAAAAGGGGAAGCCTGGTGTTACTACATATATATATATATATATATATATATATATATATATATATATATAGGGTCTATATTACGTCAAACTCACAGGAGTTCGAACATTGTAATATTGAACTGTGAAGTTCAAAACCCAATAATTATGAAAACACAGAACAGCGATTTTTTTCCTAGGGAAAACAATCGCTGTTCCGTTACAAAAAAAAAAAAAAAAAAAAAAAAACAAACAAAAAAAAAAAAACACACTTTAAACTTAAACCTGGGGGGGAAAAATCGGTGTGCAGTGGCTTCGCTATTTTCGTATTTTGGACTTTTGGGTTCGATATTACAATGTTCGAACTCCTGTGAGTATATATATATATATATATATATATATATATATATATATATATATATATATATATATATAAAGCAAGTCATTCTGGTTAGGAGAATTGATGCTGGTCAAACAGTATTTGAAAAACTTTAGAAGGCAGGAGTAATTAAAGCAATAGGATCTGTAGGATTCAACACAATATTCTTAGAGAAGGTAGGAACGGCCTGACCTGTATCATTTAAGTTTTGTGATAAGTAAGGCTGCTAAGATATAAAAAACAGCAAATGATTTTTCTTCACAAATGTGAGACTACAAAGGGGACTGGAAATTACTAACCTTTCATTTTGACTTAATTTGTAGGGAAAATATGAAATTACTTTTGGTTGAAGATATTTTGTATATTTGAAAGCCAGTTATACCAAACCTAGTCATGCTTACAATGGAATTAAACATATTATAGACATAACAGATCCTAGTATATAAGAAATGGCTTCTAGGTTCTAATATATAAAGAAAACATTTGTCTTTTATCTAAACCACCTAAATGAACTCCATAAGAATAATGGGTTTTACATTAAAGAGGTAGCTACATGCCAGGTTATAAATTCCCACCCATTTTCTGGTAATTTACATTATTCAAGAACAAAAAGATTTGAGGTACCAAAAACACAATGATAACACAAAGTAAATGTTTCTTCTACACAGTGTTAACATTACTTTTCAAATATCCCCCAACATTCCTGTATAAAGAATTTCACTGATGTTTTCATTTTGACTCTGTAAACGGGTCTACCTGAAAATGCCAAGAGTGCACAATGCCAATGACGAGAACACTGACACCGGAACATCGACAAAGGAGAAGACCAACAGTTGAGAATCCCGATGCTGAGAACACTGACATGTTAAGGTAAGTGTGCGATAGGGATGGACGTTAGGGTCAGGGTGTGGGTAAGGTAAATGTGTGATAGTGATGGACGTTAGGGTAGGGTGAGGGTCAGTTAAGTGTGCAAAAGTGACGGACTTTAGGTTTAGGCGCAGGTTAAGTGAGTTAGGGTTAGGGTGCGGATAAGGTAAGTTTGTGATAGTGACGGACTTGAGGGTTGGGGCGGATTAAGTGAGTTAGGTTTAGGGTGCAGGTAAGGTAAGTGTGCAATAATGACAGAGTTAAGGGTTAGGGGCAGATTAAGTGAGTTAGGTTTAGGGTGCGGGTAAGGTAAGTGTGCGATAGTGACTGACCTTAGGGTTAGGGTTTGGGTTAAGGTTAGTACATAGATAGTTGTGTATGTAAGGTTTAGTGTAGGTTTGTCAGGTTTTTGGTGTGCTTGTGTTGTGTGTGTGTTTTTCGGGAAAGGTATTTGTTTTGTTGATTGTTGGGATTTTGGTTTGTCGGGCATGTGAAGTTTCGTGTTTTTGAACTTTCTTTTTTTGTCATTTTTTTTTTGTGTCAGTTATTTCATTGTCAGTGTTTTGGCGTGTCGGTGTTATCAGGTAGACCCCTGTAAACAGATGGGCTGTTGAATTTGACCTCACATATCATGTCTGCGGTTTCAAAACTTTAAGCAGATTTTAAGATAAATGTGCTTATTATTTATCATTATTTGAAAACAAAAAAAAAATGATAATAATAAAACTGTATAAACCACATTTCCTATAAGGAGTTTGAAACACAGTATCCTCTAACAAACCTATCTCTCTGACTCTCCTTGTTTATCCATCATGTAGTACACCAGGCAATGAGCACCTTTCAGCACTCTTTGTTTCTGGCTCAGGTTGCTAGCCCAAGGCCCAATAACAAACCTAGATTTATTTTTTTCCCCACAAACATGGCTGGAAGAAAATATTTTTGCTAATCACCAACCTGTCTCACAAGATAATTTGACCCTAAAAAAGCTGTTTTTTTTTTTCAAAATAGCCTCCAAACGTTTATACATATTGAAATGTATAAAATTGTAGCGTAAGGCAGATTAAGCAATTGCAACTGTAACAAAATTGCAGTGCAATTCTTATTTGTGCAGGGAGAATCAGTGTCCACTGTATGTGCTTAACTCTTATAAAAATCCTAAATGGAACTTATGTCCTATCTTACTGCATCAGATTTGCAATATGAGAAGAAGACTTAGTGAGCTATTAGTTTTTGCTATGAGACAATGCACAAGGACTATCAAACAGTTGTATATTAGATGTAAAAGCAGCAGGACAAAGCTTCATGGTGAACAGCGATACTAACACATCTTAATTACAGAAGTAAAACAGTGTCAGAAATTTCATCTTCTCCTATCATACTTTCCAATGAGAATAAAAAGATACGGGAAATTGTAATATGTAAATGGAAGCTGTTGTTTACTTCATCTGAAATGTTGAACATAGCAGATATTTGTCCAAAGCTAGCATCAAAGTGCAATTATTATGTCAAAGAGTTATTATAAAAATTGCAAACGTTTCAAGAACTAAGGTCAGGATAAGAAAACAGTAAAAGTACTGCTATTAAAATAATGCAAGCACTCATTTAATTCATATGTAGACTGCAGATGTAGCTGTTTGATTTATATAGCTACATGAGTGAACTTCCCAATTTTTGATGGAAGAGAAATAGTTTAAAGATTTAAAGTGAAAATGCCTGCATAGCTGAGTGATGTATATAAAGAAAAAGTGCACTATATATAACTTATTCAAAGACCTGCTAGCTGTGCTTGCTGCATGCACATATGTTTTGTTTTTAGCATTGGAAGTGGTAAATGAGAAAGTAACAGGTGATGACATGAATTGTAAACTACTGCACAGAGAATGCCAATGGCAAAATGTAATTAAAGGCATAGAGTGAGCCTGGCTTGAATGAATGTGAATCTATGAAGCCTCATTTTAAACTGAGGCAGTTAAGTCATTAACTGTCATCTGCAAATTATATATAATTATTTGTTCTATTTAAAGTCCTCATTTGGATTCTCTCATGATGTTCATATGAAGTGGACTTGCTTTATTAATACTGCACTTCTCTTTTCTGCCACATACAGCTGCCTAGATCTGTGTTTATCACTAACTTAACCTGTCTAAAATGCTCATATATGGCACAATGCGAACCAGTTCTCTGCCTTAGTATAAAATACATGTTATCATGGCTCTACAAATGATCTGGTCTACTTGTTCATCTTTTCTTAGGTCTAACATAGTTACACATAGGTAATGTCTTGATTAAAACAGATGGCTCTGCACCAGAAACATGTAAACCACTATTACTTGCCATTGGTTCCCTGTGTAATCTAATGTTTTCTCCACATTTAGCATGCATGCATTTAGAATGGCACAGTTTAACTCCCATTATACAAATGTAGACATTATTAATGCTCAGTGCTTTCTGGATTGAGAGGTGGAGTCAGACTTTTCCCAATAAGCTTTGAAAATAATTTGCTACAATATTGATTTTGCAACAAGTTATTTTTGGTGCTCTGGATTTAATCTACTAAATTTAACTTCTTTGTTATAACATCAGCTTCAGCAGCCTTTTGGAAATGATCCCTGCCTTCCAATTACTGACATTGTGCTGCTGAGTCAGTCATCAAAACTACCTGAACAACTATGCAGGAAATCTCTTTTTCTCAAATGGGTGATATTGGTGACTGTGTGTTTGCAAACAGGCTAGATTTTGATTGGTAGAGCCTTTCACTGTTAGCTTTAGGCTTCATGTCTTCGTAATTAACTTAGGAAGAATACACACTGAAGCTTGGGACACAGTGCTCCTTGTTGGTTTGTTTTAGTATGACTCTAGTCTAGAGAATGGAGGCCATGGTTGCTTAGTGCCATAAGTGACAGGACTGGACTCTTTCCAGATTTCTACTGTGGTTTATTCAGTACTGCTAGAATTACTTTACACTTTCTTACTTTATTTATTTATTTCTACATTTGTTGATTTGGGTAGAGCATTGATTTAAGAGGACCATTTTCAGGCTGAGCCCAGGATTTACAAACCAATAAAAAAAGAAATATAAGAACCCAATTGCACTGTAGTTTACACTAAGAAAGCAGTGATACAACCAAATGTATAAAACAATTATAAGATTAATCAGTGCAAGGCTGGCAATAGGTTGCTAAATTACACACAGTAGGATTACACAGACTAGTAAAGGCATGTATCTTGTCTATATTAATAATGAATAAGGAAATGATATGTGTTGTATGAAGCTCCCATTGCCAAGTTGCTTGTTGAAAACATTTCAATTCTTTCACATAAACTGCTGTTTGGGCATTGATATGTTAGATATAACTAACAATCATAATATCACTATTTCTTCCATCTATTTGGGGCTGCATGTTAATCTCAAAGCCCACCCACCCAACTACCCAGTACCTTTTCTTCGCTTAATCTCTATTTTGTCTTTCTAAATATGTCTGCTTGATTATCATGCAGTTATTCAATGAGAGTATTAAATACTGCCCTACTCTGCCTTTATTACCATGAACAAGAAGTTTTCACAGTTACAGTACCCTAGCTTTAATGACGGAAATGGCATAATACCAGTTTTAACCCATTATACTCTTACCTTCCCCTTACTTCTCAATTGTTTCACACTACCATTATTAACATTCTATGAAGTAATGCTATAAAAAGGAACTTAACAGTACCCAAACACCCTCTTCTCTGACTCCTTCAATCACTGTCTTCAACTTTCAATAGCTTTGAAAGTGATATGAATTATGGAATGCTATCAGATCCCAAATTATAACTCAGAACAAATACTTTTTTCCCATATTATGTATACTAATGTCACCGCAATTATGTATTTCTGCAGAAGCCCAGAAATACTGTATTAAACAAACAAATCCATCTCAAATTGTGGTAATGTTGAACTCTGTCCATTACAATCTCTTCTGACTCCTACCTTATTAACCCATGAGATGTATGTTACAACAAAGGAACTGACTCACACAGTAAGCCAGACATAAATGCAGTCATCTGGCTTACATACGTATATACATACATACGTAC
Source organism: Protopterus annectens (assembly GCF_019279795.1). Lineage (NCBI taxonomy): Eukaryota > Metazoa > Chordata > Ceratodontiformes > Protopteridae > Protopterus > Protopterus annectens. The sequence continues at coordinate 1,127,559,685 of NC_056739.1, forward strand.
GCACATACATACATACAGCCATAGAAATATTTCAAGCACAGGCATTAATGCCACTCTATCCTGCCAATATACCAAAACAGTTGTCCCCATTATAAGCTTCCAGACTGTTCTTAAAAATAACTAAACTAGTGTGTGCTTTAATGTAATTTGGTAACATAGTCCATGCATAAGCTGATGTCTCACAGAACCAATTAGTACAGTTCTTATTCCTGCAGAATCTTCTACATAGGTTATCTGATGATTGTCTAATGCGTTTTGACAATCCCAAACATTTGCAGAACTAGTTCTCTAAATGCCCTATCTCCCCTTAAATATCTATATGAGACACTGTACAAGTTCAGATATTTTAGTCTTTCATAATAACTTAAATTTTTACATCCATGGATGCCCTTCATATATTTCCATTGTACTCTTTCCAATTTATTCATGCTTGTTTTCTTATAAGGTTTCCATATTGTTATTCCATACTGAAGTTTGGGTCTAATATAACTAATGAACAATAATTTTGTCATTTCTGATTTCCTAGTCTGTATAAACCAATTTATACAACCTATAGTTCTATAGCAATCATTAGCCCACTGGCTGATATGATTAGAAAAACTCAAAGCTGGACCTATCCTTATACCCAGGTCCTTAAATGAATCTACAGTTTCAATTACTGTATGCTGTATTAAATATTCATCTTTCAATTTATGTCTCCCAAAGCTCATATGCTTAGTTTTTGATGTATTTATCAGCATATTATTCTTCTGTGCCCAAAATGGTCAATTTAGTCATGTTCTTTACCCAATTTCAAGTCAACTGCATGCAGACCATAAAACACCTCAGATGAAAAGATAGATCTGAAAAATACAATATAAACAAGCATGGGTCTAGGATAGAGCCCTGTCAGATTCTTTGAATGTAACCAAGAATTTCACCTGTTCAGTTGCTGTATGATACTTGCCATGTACTACTAGTAAGACATGCAGCTATCCATTTTATCAAGAGTACATCAATACCTAGTTGTTTTAATTTACTGATAGGTGTTTTATGTCACATGTTGGAAGTTAAATCTATATAAATTACATCATAGCACAATCTTTCATTTGTAGCTGTTATTATATTGCTAAGGAACATCATGTTACAGGCTGTAATAAATCTATTTTCAATATATGCATGCTGATGTATGGTTTCAAGTCCCAGCCTTTCTAATGCTGACAATAACTTATCCAGTATTACCTTCTCCATTATTTTTCCACAACATCAAAGTAGATTTAAGAGTCTATATGACTCTGAGTTTGTCTACTCCCCTTTCTCTGAAAGACAGGTTTAATAAGCATGTCTCCAAACTTGAGGAATCTCCCCATATTTATATGACTTAGTAAATAATAGATATAATGGTGTCTCCCTTTTTTAATTTCTCCAAGTCTTTTGGGTTTCTAATACCATGATGGGAATGGACCCCATTCCTAAGTTAAAGTATGATTAAATTTAATGAAATTAGTATTGTTTCAGTCTTTGATGTTAGCCAAAAGTACTCTTTGCAGCATCCACAATGTGCCCAGTGCTGACTCCTTCTGAAATTTGTATGGAGTTACATGTATTGGTATGTATCTAAATATGATTGTAGATTCTTTTTTATAAGACCTGTCACTCCTACTACTATTGGAACTGTCTGGATATGTTTCTTCCACATTGCACTCATTTCTGCCTGCAGATATTGATATTTTATGGCTTTGTGTGTCTCTCTCTATGCAAGACACTATAGTAACTGGGTGTGGCGATTTCAATGATCAATGCTACCTTTGTCTTCTTTTTATGGACCACTATATCTGTTTTTCTAGGATCTATCTTTTGGACTGTTGTTAATGGATGATCCCATGTGATGTAAACTTCATCATTTTCTATGACGCTTTGTGGCTCATGTTTCCACTGTTTGGTACTGTAAGTTCTTGCTGAAGTATTTGCAGGTCATTATTACTAATTACGTCTCTCCCCTGTGCTGTGGATCCAGTTTGTATGGGTATTTTTTCAATAAAATGTAATTTGATCTCAGTATCTGAAGTTACCTGTATGCCACTAGGACGGGTCTATATTAGTACATCGAAGTATTACTACTTCGAATGTACTAATATCGAACCCTTTGCATCGAAAGCTGAAAATAGCGAAGCTGCAGAATATCGAATACTTTCCTAGGGAAAGTATTTGGTGGGCGGTTTCTGCAGCTTCGCTATTTCCTCAACTGTGAAGTGAAGATTATGGACCGGGTTAAGGTAAATGTGCGAATGAAGGTGAGTGCGCGATAAGGACCTTAGGGTTAGGGAGCGGGTAAGGTGAGTGTGCTATAGGGACTTTAGGGTTAGGGAGCGGGTAAGATGAGTGTGCGGTAGTTACAGACCTTAGGGTTAGGGTTGGGTTAAGGTAAGTGGATAGCTAGTAGTATATGTATGGTTTAGTGTAGGGTTTTGTGAGGTGTATGTGTGTGGATTATGTATTTTGGTGTGCTTGTGTTGTGTGTATGTTTGTTGGAACAGAGAATTTTTTCCCTGGGAAAAAATTTGCTGCTCTAAGTGTTTGATGTTGTGGTGTTTTGAGTGAAATGGTTCGATATTAGAACATTTGATGTAGTAATACTTTGATGTTCTAATATAGACCCCACTAGGACAACGTATCACTTTTTGCATAAGATTTTGTAAATATATTTATATCTGTTGTGTCTGTGAATGAATTTTAGAATCTTCCCACAGTTTACTAATTTGCATATCTTTACTCTTTCCATATCAATAAAATGTTTTCCTGTTATGCTCAATATCTTTATATACATTTTCTTCAAATTGTTCTTGATCTTGTCTCACACTATGCTTAATTTGTTTGCTCAGATCATTTCAGATTTCAAAGTTGTGGTTCAACCTTTTTTACATTTCTTACATTTTTTGTCTCTCAGCTTAAAAAATATCACATTCTTATGGAAATATATCCTCCTGCTGTTGTATGTCTAGATCCTGATGTTAAACATTATTTTGTTTGCATTTAAACAATTTATCTTTCAAAACTTTCTACATTCCTTCTGCAGTTTTTTCCCACTGAACACATCACCCAATTTGGTTTTACCTGCATATTAAAGACTCTGCATTCCTTCACCTTAGCTGTCGCTTATTTAGATATCGTAGATCATATAAAGGTATATGTGGTAGAGCCATAATCTATGCAGACACCTTGCTTATTATTCAACAACTTACCAGACAATGAGAGGGAGTGACAACATGAGAGAGACTCACTAGTTCAACTGCAAAGAATGTCAAGAACTTACTATTATCTGCCTCTGTATTCCATCAAACTCTCAAAAAGATGCAGCAGAGCATATTTTTCCTAGCTCTTTTAGCATCAGATGTAAGTTATAAATTACAGTTGATTTTATTATTAACTGAGAATCATCTACGTTCTCCTACACCTGCCTGTCTATCCCTGCCAATGTGCTTGTACTGTTCATCTTTTCCCCCACCAGGACTGACAGTGTATCCCATAGGCTGGATTCTGAACCATGATCCCAATAATGTCCAAATGATAACATAATAGGTGAATGATTCTGCAATGACATACCTATTTTTGCCTGATTGACAAAGAATAGATTTCATGAAGTTCACTATAATTCTGTCTAAAAATGATAGAGCTTTCAAAACTTTTGTCTTTGTATGAGCTCACAGAAAAGCTAATTCATTCTAAGTGAACTATGAACCACCTATTGAGCATTTCAGCAATATCTTCTCATTAATTATTAACAGTATTTAACCTACTAGATGTCCTAGAACCAAAGCTAAAACTCTCCTTTTGGTGATGCATGATAGAAAATCCTTATTGATTTAGCACGGTCACATGTTTAGGCTGTATCATCCTATTAAACAGCTAAGTAAATAGAACAGTCAAGCTGGTGCCATTGTATACTAAAAATATATTTTAGCCTACGATGCAGCTCATTATAATAGCCCAAAGATGTCCTTATGCAGAGTATTATATCTGCTAAACTGATGCAAAATGTTGCAGTCCAGTCCCTCTCCATAATCTAACTCCTTGCAAGAGGCTTCACAATTCATTTAAAAGATTTATAATCCCATAAAACTCAGTAACAGCCACTGTTTGTAAAGATATCATATATCCCTTCAGCTGTTACTTTGCTACTAAAGCTTAATCATCTCTCCTCATCCCTCATTGGAAGCTCCTTTAGAAAATGAAATCCCTCATTTCAGCTGATGGTCTCCTACATGAATATCTAATGATAGTTACTGACTACTTAATGCAGCTCAAAGTTGATACCGCTAGCCCAAGAGCAAAATTGCTTGTCTTCTTCAATATTTGCAGCTTCCTGGTTAAACCTCTTTTACCAATAATAGATATATAAATCTTCAGCATCTTGCTTTATTTTATAATAGGATATAAAAATTTATGTGAAAATATGTTTACTAGCAAACATGATGAGACATTTTAGCATCATGTTATGGAATGTTAATGGGTGGCCTTTTGTAAAAGTTAGGCTTTAAAAATTAGATTGTGTTTATTATTCATAATTACTTTCTTTTCTGAGAAGTACAATGCCTAATGTTTTATAACTGAAAGTTCTGGTGCATAGCATACTAAAACGACATTTTTTATAGCTTATGATATTGAAGACGTGAAAGTATACTTCTAAAAGGCTAGTACTAAAGAGTGCAGCAATGGATGAAAAGAGCAAGTTAGGAATGAAAAGTAGTAAGATTGATGCTTTACAAGATGAGAGATAAGAACATCTGATCACAATCATATGTGAAATAAAATATATGTGAGAGAGGGTGGAGGGTAATAAGTGACCACTTCAGCTTTGCAGAAGTCAGTCAATTGTAAAAATATGTCACATGATTAATGTTAAGCGAGAAAGCAAAACCTGCTGTTGATTAGGTCTAGTGGTGTTTAGATCTTGATACCTGAATTTGCATTCCTTGTGACTATTAGATCTCACTATGCAGCAGTTTTATGAAGCTGTGGTAGGTGCATCACAAGTATTAAACAGTAGTAAACAGTCAACAAATTTCTTCTTCATATTCATGGAAATTGTCATGTTTTAGTTACAGCTCTGATTTCACTCTATGCTGTATATTGTTTTTGTATTTAATGCAGTTTATTCGAAACAAACACATCTTTCTCTATCCTTATAGATGGCTATTTAGACTTGCCTGCTTAGTAACACAGTGCCCTATCAGAAGCTTGATACAGGACAATAGGTCTTTCACAACTCAAAAACATAAAGCATGATCCTCCAGATAAATAACTGAAGTGCAGACCTCACATATATTAAAAATGGTCAAAAGGTCTGCACCCTCTGAAACCCTCACTGTATATATATATATATATATATATATATATATATATATATATATATATATATATATATATATATATATATATATATATATATATATATATATATATATATCTATATATACACATACATATATATATATATATATATATATATATATATATATATATATATACACATATATATATATATATATATATATATATATATATATATATGTATACTACCTCCGTGATTAATGTACCTTGGAAAAGGGGTGATGCTCTGAGATGCAGCAGTTTTGGAGTTAATTACGTGGAGTTTCATAACTATTGGGTCTTTGGAATGTAAGGGGAACCTCTCATGACACTAACTACCTGAACTTATAAACAATATGTTAAGGACATCATTTTGGACTCGATACTTATGTCTGTCCCTAGCAATATAACAGAAGTTAGTTACATGGCTGGTCGCTTTGGTGAGTATCTATCAACCATAGACCATCAACCATCATCCATAGAGCACTCCTTCAGAAACAATATTACTGCTTACATCTGTGAAATATCAAAATGGTCATTCTCTCTCCATCTAAACTTTTCAGTGCCAGTTTTTTTTTTCCTTAGACATTACCTAATCTCTATATAGTGGAATAAGTCTTTTAGGGATTTCTTCAGAAATCAATGTTTTGAGATTTCTTTCAGAAATCGATGCTTTAATGACACAAAATATAATCTATCAAGAACTTGCCATCATGCTAGAATCTTGTATTTTTTGTTAATTTAAAGAAGTAGGAACCTGAGAAAGACAGGAAGAAGCTAGCATGGCTCTTTGTAGGTGCTTTAATTTCTTCTTATTGTATTGAAATATTATGTACAAATTAAAATTAATATACAGTGTTTCTTTCAAACTGGGAAATAGAGAAACTTGAGTTTGTATGCCTAAATTGCATTGTTGCTAAATGAATAACATTTTGTACAGAATTATTCATTTAGCTAGTTTAGATAACTACATAATTTGTTTGAAGGGAATGGTTTAAAAATCAAATTTTTCTTGATTAAAATTTCTCTGACAGTGAATTTCCGGATGGCAGGCAGATGAGTTTGAATCTTTGGTTTTGAAAAGGTGTTTTTCTTTCTTAATGAACATGGAAAATGCTGAATAAAATGTGTGACCTTGGTCAACAATGTGTGCTGATGTCATTTTAATTGCTACACTATCAATAAGTTCAGCTATAAGTTCTGTGGCGAAAAAAAAATGTCAGTTGAGGTAGTACAATCATTTAGAAAACCTTGTAGACGTAACTTTAAATTCAAAATACTGTCTGCAGGGAAATAGGGACCCAGATATTCTTTTTTGTTTTCATTTTGATGTGGAAAGCTTTTTCCCGACTTATGCAATAGATATTCAGAGCATATACCCTAGGGACTGCAAAAATGAATGTTATGCCAGAAGGCCATCTTAATGAATTTGCCATGCTGTCAGCAGTGTCATATTTTTATTTATAGTATTAATATTTTTAAGTTCGGCAGTCATTTGTCTTGTTCAAAAAAGCTGTTCAGTTAGGGCAATATTTTATTCATGTTCCAACATTCAATAGCAGCAGTATTTAAAATGTTATAAAATGCTTAGAAAGACAAAGCAGAAGAAGAAGTACAACTGTCTGCAGCTTCAGTAATCATCACACCCAGTGCATAGTTTTCAGTTAACCAAAAACTGCTGCTTTAGCAACTGCATGGTAAATTAAAAGCAAGAAGTAAACCGATTATCATATTACTTGCTCTGGAGTTGGGGAATGATAAAGGAAAACGTTCAGACTGTGCTTTTAAAACTGCAGGCTTTATGAAAAATAATTATCAGGATAATGTGGTAAAGGTGAGGTTGGGCCATGTGTACTTTGCTTGTAGATTGATGTAGGCTTCATGTGAAGGTATGTTTTTCAGGCAGGGTAGTTTCCCTGGAATCTAGGAAACTGAAGAGTGGTATATATTTTGCAACAATTCAATAAAACTTGCTCTTTTCTTCTAATGTTTTAAATTTAGCTAAGGTTTTGTGGCAAAACAGGTTTCTGACATAGGCAAATCAAGAATCTGGACTTGGAAGAAGCTTATATATCTGTGTAGGGAGATCACGGAAGTTGCAAACTGACCACATGCCTCCTTCCAGGTAGTTGGGAAGTTTTGTGACTGATTCACTGTCCAGAAATTTTATCTGCTAAGGAAAGTGACCTGGCTACATGTGTTTTTCTGCCCTGATTAGACTGAGCTTTATATGAATTGTACCAGCAGAGCATACAGTTAGTCCTACAGTGGTGTTAATGGCTCCCACTTGGTCTAAAGAACTGTTTCCTCACCTTCACCATTTGGAACAAGGTCTTGGGGAAAGTGTTCATGTACAGTTGGATTCTTATTTTATGATACAGTGACATGTATGACTCAGTATAGTCTGGGTTTCCACTTTCCTCACACACACACACACACACACACACACACACACACACACACACACACACACACACACACACACACACACACATATTGCTGAAATCCACCATACTGTGATCTTTACTGCTCTCCTAATGGCAAAGTACAAATGTAATTCTGCATTTCTCCTGTTGAATCCCTCATGATACTGTGTGCCATGGACCATGAGATTGTGCTGGAACATTTGCATTTCTACACTGGTACCAGTTCTGGATTGTTTTGCCTCCTACATCTCCAGGTGTACAGAAACAGAAGTGTCAAGAATACATTACTCTGCACCATACTTCTTTCTTGTGATGCACTGCAGGATTCCATACTAGGCTTATTGTTATTTAGTGTGCACACACTTCCTTTTGTATTCATTTTTCAAAGCAAAGGCTTCTATACCATTGTTACATGGATCCCATGTAGCTTTACCTCTTCTTTTATCAAGCATATACTCCTAACATTAGTAATCCAGCTGCAGACCTGGAATGCATCCATGACTGAATGAATCATAATCACCTGAAGATTAACACCTCAAAGGCAACAGCCAATATGCCACTTTGCAGGACTTGTCTGATCCAGTTTTGCCCCATAACATAATGAATTGTAGTGGCAAACTGAAATTTGTGTCAAAGGTGCATAGTCAAGGTGTTAAACTTGATAACAAGTTAACCGTAAATACCAGGTTTCTGCTGTTGTGAGGAACACCTCAATTATTAAGTTTCCCATTCCACCATTACCTTAACATTGTGGCCGATACTCCAATATCCTCTTGCCTAGATTACTGTAATGCTCTTAATATATATATATATATATATATATATATATATATATATATATATATATATAAATATATATGTATTTATCTCTAACTGACAATGCACAAAACGTATAAACCTTCTTTCAGCTTCTGTCCAGCAACTTTCTACTCCCTTTCAGAATGTAGTGAGCCCAGGAAGATATCTCCTGATTATAAAAGATGTACATAAAACTAAATTTACAAGGTCAGCTTTAAAATGATAATATACAACTGATCTTTCCTTTGACTGTTTATGTGTTACATCAACAAACTTATAAAGTGGAACTTGTGCGTCAAGATGAAGAAGTACATTTTAATAAAAGTATTGAACACGGTGTCACAATCCTACTCTTAGATTCTGGTTATCTGAATACTATAAGACTCACGTCTCTTAGGTGAAGAGAATTCAGTAGTGGGACAATTAAACAACTTTCAAATATTGCTGAAAGTCTCATTTGAAGTAATGTCTTGAGGTGGAGAATCAAATTATTGTGACAGACTTTCATCATGATCACATTTAGCATACAGAAGGGAGAATCAGGTGACTCTAATAAAGTCTTCTTTTACTCATATATCCATTATACTGAAATGTACTGTTTGCTTGTGTATGAATGTACAGTGAACTCTCAGTTAACCGGAACTCAAGCAACTGGCACTCTCAAGCAACCGGCAAAAAATATCAAAGAAATACAATACAATTTTCATGTGTTGTACTTTCTGTTTTCCCCACACAGAAACATACCTTACATTTTTAGAGTTTTAGAGTTTTAAAAAGGAAGATAGAAATGAATTCCCTCTCTCCCCAACCTGAGAACAAGTCAAACCAAACAAATAGTTTAGGGTACAGTATTAGTCAGGCCTATTTTTAACAACCAGAAACTACAGTTATCCGGCATCTACCAATCTCCAAGGGTGCCGGTTAACTGAGAGTTTACTGCATTCACATATATAGACACATTTATCTTTATGTACATATATACATTTATTTATTTACATTTATTTATTTATTTCCTGTTTAACTGTGATAGATTGACTGGGCCAGTGCAGTGGACTCTTTTCAGCAGCAGACCACTAAGAAAATCTCCACCCTTACACAGTAGCACAGTACAAGAAATAGAACAGTATGTCTCTATTTTAAGACAATAAACACAAAACAGTGATGCAAAACACAATCAATGGAAATTAGAAAATAATGAAGCATAATATATATATATATCTATATATATATATATATGAGTCTAGGACTATTCACTGAAAGCACATTTCACTGAAACACATTTGACTGTGCACAATTCACTGAAAGCTCAATTGACTAAAAACACAATTCACTGAAACACATTTCACTGAAAGTTATATATGGCCTTTTCCCCACTGTTGTCAGACCCTGGAGTTAGTATATATAGTAAGGGGTGTGGGGGGGGGCGGGCATAGCCCCCCACCAATTTTAAATATTTTGAACTATATACATGGATACTTGCAATTCCAATAAATTACTCTTTTCTGAACTTAATATATATCCCTTTACTATATATATATACTCTAACTCCAGGGTCGCACAACAGTGGGGAAAAGGCCATATATAACTTTCAGGTGAAATGTGTTTCAGTGAATTGTATTTTCAGTGAATTGAGCTTTCAGTGAATTGTGCACAGTCAAATGTGTTTCAGTGAAATGTGCTTTCAGTGAATAGTCCTAGACCCCATATATATATATATATATATATATATATATATATATATATATATATATATATGGGTCTACTACCGTAGATTGAAATTACACTATTTCGAAATATGATAGTAGTGTCTCACTAACGCGAAAGTGCACTTCAATGAAAGTGCACTTTCGCGAAAGTCACTAAGTCAAATGGGACATTTCCTGCACTTTGGTGCGGTAGTGATGGACCTTAGGGTTAGGGCTTGGGTTAAGAATAGTGGATAGCTAGTAGGGCTATCCACTATCCTTAACCCAAGCCCTAACCCTAAGGTCCATGACTACCACACCACAGTACATGGAATAGGTCCATAACTACTGCTCAGTGGAGGAAATACAATTTCCTGCACTGTGGTGCGGTAGTCATGGACCTTAGGGTTAGGGCTTGGGTTAAGGATAGTGGATAGCTCTGCTAGCTATCCACTATCTGTTACCCAAGCCCTAACCCTTCGGTCTAGTGACTTTCATGAAAGTGCACTTTCGTTGAAGTGCAGTTTTGTGTTAGTGGGACACTACTATCGTATTTCGAAATAGTGTAATTTCGATCTATGGTAGTAGACCCATATATATATATATATATATATATATATATATATATATATATATATATATATAAATATATATATATATATATATATATATACATATATATATATATATATATATATATATACATATATATATATACATATATATATATATATATATATATATACACACACTATTCACCATAATATCACATGACGAAATTTAACACATAAAACACAGCACTTCTGCTCTATGTCTAATGCGGTACTCGAAACAAAAGCAAAAACAAAAATAATAAAAATATATTGAAGCAAGTGTTTTGATTGAATGAAGAGAAATAAACTCCAGAACAGATATTTGAGCGTGCTTTCATTCTTTATTGTATAAGAACTTCTTCGGAAATAAATACAAATGTTAAAAACCAGAAAGGCTCATCCAGACTCTGCTACACTTTGCTGTGAAGGAAAGGTTAGTTTGCTGTTATTTTTTGTATTTCTGTATTGCCTTTCTATATTTTGAATACTGTAGTTTGTTTTCTTTACCTTGTGTTTTGCTTGCATTCTGTTTTAACAGCATATTAAAACTTCAAAAGAGACCACAGCTCTCTCTGTTCTGAGTCAGGCAGAATTTTTTTCCTCCCTCCCACCCATTTAAGTTGTCTTGTTAAATACCACTGTCTTTCTAGTTGCCCGCCTCTTATGTTAATATGACCATATATCTCATTTCTCTCTACTTTCACTGGCTTATGTGAGTAATCACAAAACCATCACTTTTGAAATCCCACCCCTTCAATTATTTAAATTTATTGGCCATCCTACAGTATTTCATAGTATCAAAATACAAAAGTAACCACCCCTTTCAGTCCATCTTGCTGTTTTAAAAATAGTAACTCTCCACTAAACCTTAACTTTTTAAACAGGTAAAACTCAAGTTACCTACTTAAATATCTAACTTCTCTAGTGCACACTGCAGAATGCATTCTTTTCAATCTTACCTTTAAGCATCCCTGTTACTAGCACTTTCTCTAATACCTAAAAAGATCATCTCTACTTGACTCCAAGTAGACTTTTCTCTATCTGTTAAACCTAGCACTTGCTCCTACAGTACTTATTACCTTGATACGGCACTCTTATAGATAGCACCCCAAAAAGGCAAACCCCCATTTCTCGGTCACCCACGTCCCCCGGAATCTCTTTTAAAGTTTTTTGTCTAGTCCTTCTAGCATGTCGAGGATCAGTTGCTAGTGTCCTCTCCTGCTCAGCTGGTGAACCTGGGAATATTGAGGCAATGTTACAATTGCCTCATGTACACAGACAACCCTCTCCTCCTCCCACAAAACACAAATACATGCGAGAGATGCAACTATACGGCCAAACTGGAGGCTGAGCTCTCTCAACATAGGACTGGCAAGACCAGTCAGGAGGAGAAGGTTACCACACACACTATAGACCCAGTCTCACATAGTACCATCACAACCTCAAATCATACACATAAACACACAAAGACATACTCGGCGGCTCTGATCAAAAATCTACCAAAACAGCAGAGGCCACCAAAGCAGACACCCAAACAACCACCACCTCAGAACACAACACCTGCAACACATAGACCTCACAGTCAGAGTGTCAAACAGTCACAGCCCTTAAGGCCAAACACAATGCCAGACACACTAGTCATTGGTGACTCCATAGTCAGACACACTGACGTCCGCTCACCAGACTGAGTAAGGAGAAGGTCACAGTAAGCTGCCTGTCGGGCGCTAGAATCCGCCACATAACGCAAGCACTCAGGTCTCTCAACAGCAGGTACAAATACGACTCAGTCATTGTCCACGCTGGTGTAAACGACCTGAGACGCACCTCCTTGGACTACATGAAAAGAGACATTGAGGAGCTCTCTGATTATGTAGCCCAGGCAGGTATGACCCTGACCTTGAGCAGTATCCTACCTTCACCAAGAATGATGCCACAATACAGAGATAAGATGATCAGCTTTAACAATTGGCTTAAACTCTGGTGTCATTCAAAGGGGATCCAATGTCTGTCTGCCTGGGATGACATGCTGGACAAGCCATGCTGCTTAAGGGCGGCTTGCACCTGTCACCCCTGGGATTCCGGATATTGGCAAAGGCTCTTGCCACCCCCATAGTGCCTTTTTTAGGCAAGGCTCAAATTCTAAACCTACCACCCTAGAACACAAAAAAGGAAAAAAACTAAGGGTAATGCTGCTCAATGCCAGAAGTCTAAATCTCAAAATGCACGCACTCGAGGCCCTTCTCAGTATGGAGAACATCGATGTCTGTGCAGTGACAGAAACCTGGTTCAAGGCTCCTGAGAGCACCCCAGCACTATCAGGTTTTACCTCTTATCATGTGTTCTGGCCCCAAAATCCGGACAATACCAAGAAAGGAGGGGGGGTATCCATATTCATCAAGGACACCCACACCTCAAGACTGGTGGCAATGCATGATGCATCGGAGACCATCCAGGTGCAATTAACCATAGGCAAGACTGCTCTGCAAATTGTAGCATGTTACAGGCCACCCTCACAAACTCAGGAACCTCACATGGCCTTCCTGAAAACACTAGAGGGGATAAATGTATCACCGAACACCATCATACTAGGTGACTTCAATTACCCTAATATAGACTGGGAACACTACTCAAGCCCAAACACCCTAGCCCAAAAGTTCCTGGAATTCATAAACTCAAATGCCATGGAACAACTAGTCACCATCCCCACAAGAGGAGAAAACATACTTGATCTCATCATCACGAACATGGGAGCACAATGTTCAACACCGGAAGTATACCCCTCACTGGTGAGATCAGATCACAAACTAATCTCCCTGGAGGTCCTCATCCCACCCCCACCTGAAATAAAAAAGACCACAGTAAAGAACTTCTCGAAAGCCGACTTCACACTTCTAAAGACTAGTGTGGTCTCCTTTAAGGCCCCCGAGCTGGCGGACAACAGTACTCAAGCCGCTGAATCACTTACAAATGCCTTCTACCAGCACCTGCAGGACTGCATGGATAAGGCAATCCCAAGCAAAACAAAGACTCTTTGTACCAAAGGCAAGCGTCCAGTCTGGTGGACCCCAGCCATAAACAAACTCTACAACAAAAGGAGGAAGCTACTACAAGATAGAGCAAAATCCTTAAAAGGTAAGACACCCTTGATCACTATAAGTAAAAAACTAAGAGCTCTCATAAAATCATCCAAAGCAAATTTTGAGAGAAAAATAGCTAAAGACTCAAAAGACAATCATACGGCCTTCTTTAGCTATGTTAGAAACCTGGGAGGAAACTCCCAGATATGCTCAGAACTAGTTCAAAATGATGTGAAGATTACTGATCCTACAGACATTGCCAACATACTGGCTGACAGGTTCAGTGCAAACTCCCCCCCCCCCAAAAGGAGAGATATCTATACCAAGCGATTGCAGCCCCCCAAACATCTCCAACGCCCAAGTGAGAACTGCTCTCTCCAAAGCAAAAACACAGCATCCATGGGACCTGATGGTGTCCCCGGCTGTGTGCTCCACGAACTCAACGAGGAATTAAACCCACAGCTAGGACAGCTGTTTAATCATAGTCTTACCTCTGGATACATACCCAGGGAGTGGCGCACTGCAACTGTGGTCCCACTTCACAAAGGCGGTGCCTCCACCGACCCTGGAAATTACCGGCCCATTAGCTTGACAAGCCTTATCTGCAAAGCCATGGAGAGGATCATAATGGACCTCATAAATAAAGACATAGGAAATTTGCAGACTTTGGATCCATCCCAGTTTGGCTTTGTCAAAGGTAGATCATGCCTTCTAAACTTGGCTGACTTTTTCAAAACAGTCACCAAAGCCATTGATGAGGGAAAGGCAGTCCATACAGCCTACCTCGATCTGGCGAAGGCCTTCGATACAATACCCCACTCGGGTATCATTGAAAAACTCATCAGCTTAAATGTTAACCCATACATCACAAGATGGGTTGCAAACTGGCTGAGTGACAGAACCCACAGGGTCAGAGTTGCTGGCGCCATGTCAGACTCAAAGCCTGTCACAAGTGGTGTACCACAGGGCTCAGTCCTGGGCCCACTCTTGTTTGGCATCTACTTTTCCGAAGTACAAGCAAACACAGGAGGGTTATGGCTGACAAAGTTTGCAGATGACTGCAAACTGGGCCATAGTAGAAAACACATCTGACACAGATATCCTTCAGAAGGGTCTCACAGAAATGGATAACTGGTGCCAGAGCCATGGCCTAAAGTTAAATGCCAAAAAATGCATAGTCATACCCTTCGGGAAAAACAAGGTTACCCCTAGCTACCAAATAGGTGGCAATCCACTGAGCACAGAAGAAGTTATCAGGGACCTGGGGACCCAGGTTGATAGTAGTCTGTCA
Organism: Protopterus annectens; assembly: GCF_019279795.1. Classification (NCBI taxonomy): domain Eukaryota; kingdom Metazoa; phylum Chordata; order Ceratodontiformes; family Protopteridae; genus Protopterus; species Protopterus annectens. Next base: position 1,127,574,904 of record NC_056739.1, read on the forward strand.
TTCGACACCCATGTAGCTAAAGTAGTTAGGAAGACCTTCTACATTGCCCACCTTATCATGAAGGGATTTTCATCTAGATCAAGGGAGGTCATGGTCTCCTATACTCATCACTCATCAGACCAATGATTGAGTACAATGCCCCATTCGGAATGTATCTGACCCGACACTTGCAGCAGCTGGAGAGGCCACAAAGTTCCTCACCAAAAGGATAAAGGGTCTCAAACATCTGTCCTATGCTGCCCGACTGAAAGAACTCCAGCTCTATTCAGTCGCTTACCGCTTGCTCAGAGGTGACCTTTGCCTAACATACAAGGCCATGTCAAACCCAGATTTGATGAATATGCTTCACCTCAAAAATCTAGATCCATCAGAGCCACAAGGGTGAGAGACTTAAACCTCGACACAGCTATTAATAGGACATGCTGGAGGGATAGATTCATCACCCAAAGACTCCCTATGCTGTGGAATAAAATCCCGGTATATGTGAGGCAGAGCACCTCGCTGGCCTTGTTCAAGAGAAATCTTGACCAATGGATGGGAGATCGCAGATATACCCCAGGGATTACCTCAGTGTCACTGCTCGACAGAGGCACAGCAAAATAATGGGTATAGTTCCCCATACTAAAGGGGTGGCGTAAGCCACAAAACTATGGGCTAGGCTTGTAAATGCCCTCGGGCAGATAGCCTAGTATGAACCTATGAACCTATGAACCTATATGTAGACAAGTCATACAATGGAATTACAGGAACAGCCTATGAGGCAAATCTAATTAGCATGTAAAAAACTCTTCTTTAGGATGAATTTACAATCTTAGCAAGGTGATAAACAAGCTGTGGGGGTTTGTAAACTGCAGCCAAGCACCTTAGGAAAACAAAGAAAAACTTGATTAAGCAGTACTCTGTCAGAAAAAATGTTACCAGTAGAGCTAAAATTGCAAGTGGCATAATTAAAGATCAAAAAATGCATTTTTTTCACCAGAGTGTAGTAACCCTTAACTACCATGTCAAATTCATGCATCATTTTGACTGTAACTCATTAAATGTTGTATATAGGTTCATAGGTTCATAGGTTCATACTAGGCTATCTGCCCTAGGGCATTTATAAGCCTAGCCAGAGTGTGTTTGGCTTTCGCCACCCATTTTAAATTAATTTTGCTATGCCCTTTTTCGAGGTTAGTATACTGTGCCTCTGTCTAACAGTGACACAGAAGTGATACTCGGGGTAAACCTACAATCTCCCACCCACTCATCAAGATTCCTCTTGAAGAGAGTCAATGAGGGACTCTGCCTAACCTGGACTGGGATTTTATTCCAGAGTGAAGGGAGCCCCTGGGTTATGAATCTGTCCCTCCAGCATGTCCTATTTATTTCAGTGCTGAGGTTCAAGTCTCTCGAGCGCATAGCTCGATGGGATTTGGATTTTCTGAGGTGCAGCATGTCCATTAATTCTGGGTTGGACATGGCTTTATACATCAGGCACAGATCGCCTCTGAGCAGGCGGTATGCCACTGAGTAGAGCTGGAGTTTCTTTAACCGGGCAGCATATGGCATCTGCTTGAGCCCTTTGATCCTCTTGGTGAGGTACTTTTGGGGTCTTTCCAGTTGCTGCAGGTGTCTAGTAAGGTACATCCCAAAAGGGGCATTGTACTCAATTATGGGCCTGATGAGGGATGAGTAAAGAGGCACAATGACCTCCCCTGATCTAGATGTGAATCCCTTCATGATTAGGTGGGCTATATAAAATGTTTTTCTAACCACTTTGGCCAAGTGGTTGTCAAATGAGAGATTGCTATCAACTTGGGTCCCCAGGTCCCTAATTACTTCTTCTGTATTTAATGGATTACCACCTATGTGGTAATTTGCGGGCATTTTGTTTTTGCCAAAGGGGATGACTATACACTTTTTGGCGTTTAGCTTGAGGCCATGGCTCTGGCACCAGTTGTCTCTTTCTATGAGGCCCTTTTGGAGGATGTTTGTGTCGGCTGGAGAGTCGATTATGGTGCCCAGTTTGCAGTCATCTGCAAACTTGATCAGCCACAGTCCTTCCGTGTTGGCCTGTACCTCCGAGAAATATATACCAAGCAAGAGAGGTCCCAGGACTGAGCCTTGTGGGATGCCACTTGTAACTGGTTTGGAGTCTGACATGGCTCCAGCAATTCTAACCATGTGGGTTCTGTTCTTGAGCCAGTTTGCAACCCATCTAGTGATATAGGGGTTTATATTTAAGCTGGTGAGCTTATCTATAATGCCCGAGTGGGGTATTGTATCGAAGGCTTTTGCGAGGTCCAGGTAGGCTGTGTGGACCACCTTCCCTTTGTCAATGGCCTTGGTGACTGTTTCAAAGAAATCAACCAGGTTTAAGAGGCAGGATCTGCCCTTAACAAAGCCGAACTGGGTAGGATCCAGTGTCTGTAGGTCCCCAATATCTTTATTTATGAGGTCCATGATGATCATTTCCATAGCTTTGCAGACCAAGCTAGTCAGGCTTATGGGGCGATAGTTTCCAGGATCCGCTGAGGCATCACCTTTGTGGAGAGGGACCACTGTTGCTGTACACTACTCTTTGGGTACATATCCTGAAGTAAGGCTGAGATTGAACAGTAGTTTTATGTTTGGGTTTAGCTCTTCTTGGAGTTCATGTAAGACGCAGCCTGGGACACCGTCTAGTCCCATTGATGCTTTGTTTTTTGCTTTGGAGAGGGTAACTCTTACCTGAGCATCTGAGATGTCAGGGGGGCAGCACTCTGCTGGGATAGATATTTGCCCTTTTGGTGGGGGGAGGAGTTTGCGCTGAACCTGTCAGCTAGGATGTTGGCAATGTCTGTGGGTTTGGTGTATTTTTTGTCATTTTGGAATTCCCACCCAGGTTCCTAACATAACTAAAGAAAGCCTTGTGATTATCCTTAGTGTCCTGTGCAATTTTTCTCTCGAAGCTGGCCTTAGACGATTTTATGAGTGCCCGTAGTTTTTTGCTAATACTGATCAGAGATGCCTTCCCTTTTTGGGATTTTGCTCTATCATGTAGTAGCTTCCTCCTTCTATTGTATAGCTTGTTTATGGCTGGGGTCCACGAGACAGGACGTCTGCCTTTGGAGGATTGGGTCTTGGTTTTATTTGGGATTGCATGATCCATGCATTCCTGAAGGTGTTCATAGAATGCGTTTATAAAGGATTCTGCAGTCTGGGCCATATTTTCCACAGGCCTGGGGGCTTTGAAGGATTCCACCTCTGTTTTGAGGAGTGTGAAATTTGCTTTAGAGAAGTTTTTCACTGTGGTTTTCAGGGCAGGGGCTGGAGTTGGGATGTAAATATCCAGTGAGATTAGTTTATGGTCTGATCTTACCAGTGAGGGATACACTTCTGGTCTGGAGCATAGAGTCCCCATGTTGGTGATGATCAGGTCCGGTATGTTTTCCCCTCTTGTGGGAGTGGTAACAAGTTGTTCCATAGCATTTGAGTTTATAAATTCTAGGAACCTTTGGGCTAGGGTGTTGGAGCTAGAGTAATGCTCCCAGTCTATGTTTGGGTAGTTGAAGTCGCCCAATATAATGGTGTTTGGAGAGACCTTCATATTTTCCAGTGTTCTCAGGAAGGCCGAGTGGGGTTCCTGGGTTTGGGAGGGTGGTCTGTAGCAGGCTATAAACTGGAAGGCAGTTTTATCCACTGTTAGTTGCACATGGATAGTTTCTGATGCTTCGTGCTGTGCCACCAACCTGGAGGTGTTGGTATCTTTGACGAATATTGATACTCCACCTCCTTTTGTGGTTCAGTCCAAGTTTTGGGGCCGAAAAGCATGGTATGAGGTATAACCTGGTAGTGCTGGGGTGCTCTCGGGAGCCTTGAACCAGGTTTCTGTTACTGCACAAATATCAATATTCTCCATGCTAAGGAGAGTTTAGAGTGCGTACATCTTGAGGTTTAGACTTCTGGCGTTGAGTAGCATTACTCTTAGTTTCTTATCCCTTGTGATACCTATGGAGGTGGGTTTGTCTTTTGACCCTTGCCTAAAAAAGGCACTATGGAGGTAGCAAGAGCCTTTGCCAATATCCGAAAGCCCAGGGGTAACAGGTGCAAGCCGTCCCTAGCGAAGCATCATGGCTTGTTGAGTATGTCATCCCAGGCTGACAGGCATTGCATCTCCTTTGAATGACACCAATACTTAAGCCGATTGTTGAAATTGATCATCTTGTCTTCATATTGTGGCATCATTCTTGGAGAGGATAAGATGCTACTCAAGGTCAGCGTCATACCAGCCTGGGCTACATGCTCAGAGAGCTCCTCTATGTCTCTTTTCATATAGTCCAGGGAGGTATGTCTCAGGTCATTCGCACCAGCATGGACAATGACTGAGTCATATTTGTACTTGCCTTGGAGTGACCTGAGTGCTTGTGTTATGTGGCGGATCCTAGCGCCCGACAGGCAGCTCAACGTGACCTTCTCCTTGTTCAGCCTGGTGAGCGGGACATCAGTGTGCCTGATGATAGAGTCACCTATTACATGTGTATCAGGTGTGTTGTTTAGCCTTAAGGGCTGTGACTGTTCGGCACACTGGCTTTGTGAGCTATGTGTTGCACGTGTTTTGTTTTGGGGTAGCAGTTGCTTGGGTGTCTGCTTTGGAGGTCTCTGCTGCTTAGGCAGATTTTTATTTAGAGCCTCCGAGTATGTTTTTGTGTGTTTATGTGTTTGGTTTGCTGCCGTGGTAGATCTAAGTGAGACTGGAATTGTAGTGAGTGTGGTTTCCTTCTCCTCCTGACTGGTTTCGCCAGTACTGAGTTGAGAGAGCTTAGCCTCCAGTATGGCTATATGATTGCATCTCTCACATGTGTTGGAATTTGTTGGGAGGAGGAGAGGGTTGTCTGTGTACATGAGGCAGTTGTAACATTGCTTCAAGATTCCCAGATTCACCAGCTGGACCGGAGAGGAGATTGACAACTGACCTTTGGACATGCTAGAATAGTATTGGGAATTCCTTTATAATTGAAAAAACAAGGGCCAATGGGGAACGAGGTACTCCAGGGGAGTTTGTGACGGTGTAGTGCTTTTAATATTTTAGTGCTGACTTATATAATTGCTTTAGTGAGCAAGTGCCAGGTAACTTAAATGCAATGTGTTACAGATAACTTAAATGCAAAAATGACAAACAGTAACTTTCTTTCAAGTGAAACAAGGAAATAAGTACAGTAAGCAATGCAGATATCACTAGGGATCCACAGAAGTGCTGAAAAGCCGTGTTTTAGGTGGAATTAGCGTTTCGGGGAAATATGCTGCGGTATGTGCATCTTGCCCGAGTTTCTACATAGGTAAAACTGGTAGAAAACTCTTGGACTGCATTAAAGAACATTGCGGAGCAATCAGAGCTAATGACAACCACAATGCCCTTGCAAAACATTCCATTTCTTGTATGTCTTTCACAAAATTTAATTTTTTTGTTTTAGAGCAGGTAAACCTTTTCTTCGGTGACTATGCCACTTTACTTGAGTTAAAGGAACTCAGATGGCAACTGCTGTTGGGGGCCGATTCCACTCCTGGCCTGAATGACTTCTTAAACCTCAAATGTGCCTTAAAATGGCAAATATAGCCAGCTATTTAAACTCCATTTCACCTGCAATAAAGCGGCGGCAGTTTTCAGCTAAGCAGCTTCATGACTGATGGTCCGAACTTTACAAAATAATACTACTCTACCATCCGCTTCTACTGTCTCACAAGTTACCTTTTCTGCAGGTTCAAATGCTTTTCGTTTGTACAGAGTAATAAAGTGGACTTAAGGAGCGGACATTACTATGACTCCAGATTTAAGTCAATGTATTTCAGAATAGTAGCAGTTTATTGTAGTTTTATGTTATCTAAGTCAATTATTATAAGAATTGTAGCAGTTTAAGTGCACATGGTTTCTTGTTTCCCATTGGTCTGTCAACAGTTTAAATTTAGGATTTCGACTTTAAACCAAATGGCTGCAGTTTTTAAGCAGCTACATGTCTGAATGTGCGCACTTTACAAAATACTACACTTTCGTACAGAAGGACAATGTAGACTGAAAGTGCGGGCATTAGCATGACCCACAGTTATGACTCTAGAATTGAGGTTGATTCACAGAGAAGGGCAGCATTTTATTTTATTTTACAGTGAACCTTTGCAGACTACTACACTCTGATAGCATTGCACCACTTTAGTTATGTGACTGACAGTCTTGTATACACTTTGCCTTTCCAACGAATACACTTCTCATGCAAAGCTACCAACAGCAGTTATTTTCTACATTACTACACTCAGCAGGCTTTACTTTGTGAAAAAAATGCATTTTTTGATCTTTAATTATGCCACTTGCTATTTTAGCTCTACTGGTAACATTTTTTATAACAGAGTATTGCTTAACCTTTGCAAACTACTACACTGGTGAAAAAACTGCATTTTTTTATCTTTAATTATGCCACTTGCTATTTTAGCTCTACTGGTAACATTTTTTCTAACAGAGTACTGCTTAATCAAGTTTTTCTTTGTTTGCCTAAGGTGCTTGGCTGCAGTTTACAACCCCCCACAGCTTGTTTATCACCTTTAATGCATCCTAAAGAAGAGTTTTTTACATGCTAATTAGATTTGCCTCATAGGCTGTTCCTGTAATTCCATTGTATGACTTGTCTACATATACCTGGTTTTTAACATTTGTATTTATTTCTGAAGAAGTTCTTATACAATAAAGAACGAAAGCACGCTCAAATATCTGTTCTGGAGTTTATTTCTCTTCATTCAATCGAAACACTTGCTTCAATATATTTTTATTATTTTTGTTTTTGCTTTTGTTTCGAGTACCGCATTAGACATAGAGCAGAAGTGCTGTGTTTTATATATATATATATATATATATATATATATATATATATATATATAATTAAGATATTTAGTGAAATTCATATGTTAGCAATCCAGGTTAATTGCATTTATGTAGGCATTTAACATGAATCAGAAGGATTAATGTTATATGCTAAGAATGTTTAAGTAACATACAAGAAGAAATGTTAGGGGTGTGTGTGTAAATGGTTGTGGGAACATTCTGGAAACAAAAGTATTAGACATGCACAAAGGAAGAGTGACATATTTCATTTTAAAAGCGAAAAAAAATTATTCAGCATTGCATGCAATTACATTTTTTTTTGTTTATCAAGTAATTATTTAATAGTGGAATAAATGTTTTACTTAGGATTTGGCAAAGCATAGAATTTCATATATTAAAAATGCAAAAATCCTGCTAAATCCAGCCAAAATGTAGATACAAGAATAAAGGTGGAGAAAAAAAATAACACTGGGTACACCTAGAATTCAGTTTAGCTCTTTCATTTTAACTATTGTTACTTCATCAGAACCAAAGTAAAGGCATCAGTTTTAGAATTTACTTGACAAGTAGAATTGAAAGCTAACAAACTACCTGACCTAAATGGCTACATGAAACTTAAATATGGTTTAAAAGAACACAGCATTTGATAATGTTTTTAAATGGGTACTATGTATTTTTCATTTCTATAATACATGTTTTATTATGGAATGAAGTATTTCAGTTTTTTTAGTGCATTACTAATTATATGGTATATTTTGTTGGCAGTATTAAGTCACATGACTGTTTAGCTTTTTCCATTTTAATGCGACACAGTTGCCTTTACTTCATTTCTAATTAAGTTACAATAATAAAAACAAAAATGTTAAAGTGAAGTTTTACCTGCATTCAATGTTGATGGTTTTCACTTATTTATTTATTTATTTATTTATTTATTTTTTGTATTCAAAATTCTATAGTTTGCATATGCAAATTGAGTTTAATAAGGTGGTGGACTTGGTACTGGACAGCAGTAGAGTACCTAGGACGGGGGATTGGGGACAGCCACCTAGGTGCAAAAGTACTAGATGGTGTGATTGTCTGATACCGATTGTTCTTCTGTGCATACCAACCTTTTGCATTTGAGGCCAAAACTAAACACTCTAGTGTGACGTGTGTGCTATAAACTATAGCAACTGTTTGCAACAGTTTTCTACAGTTTAAAAGCAGTAAAAACAGCAGTTTTTTCCTCTTCGTGTTAGGAGAAGAGCTTTTTTTTGGGGGGGGGGGCTACTGGGTGAAGGCACCAGGCACATTATTAGCTAACTATACCTCTGTTTAACAGTAGGTGCATCTGTTGAGATCTTAATGACCTAAGAGGTTTTCTAAGCATGGACAAGTCTTTTTAATGCAGGGTATTTCTTTGGATATTAGCTTGGATTATGTATAATATGATAGATAAATTGTGTGATGGGCAAATTACTGTAAAACCTGAACAATCTAATTTTTAAAAAAGCCTGACAATGATGTGTTCTTTCAGGTAAATTAGCTGCAGTCTTAGCAGTTTTATTGTTGGTCTGCTCCATTTTTGAATAAATGTTTTGTGTAAACTGGTTAGTGTTAAAGGGTAATAAAGGAGGGTTGGGAGAAGCGGAGCTATTGTTAGATAAGCATGCTCAGTTAGATAGGACTGACTTCTGCATAGCCTCCCTAGTTTCCTAAGTGTTTTGGAGTTTGCATAATTAATATGTTGATTTTAGGTTTTGATCAATTTTGATCAATTATAACATTTAGCAGTTTCTTTTTGTGACCTCTTCTATAATTGTGTTTGACAGGGATGAGATTATAAAATGGATCTTCTTGTTTCCACTATATATATATATATATATATATATATATATATATATATATATATATATGTATACATATATATATATATATATATATATATATATATATATATGTGTATATATATATATATATATATATATATATATATATATATATATATATGTTGCTAACAAGTAATCAACAGTTTTTTTTAATAGAAAAAAAGTAGGTACAGCTGATAGAAAATCAGCTTATCACATGCATCAGTATTTTCTTTGTACAAGATTATGTTACAGGGAAATCAGGGACTTTAACCTCTAGCTTTTTTTTTTCTGTACGAGTCTATGGTACAGTGGGGATCAGGGAATTTGTCCTTTTCCCACTGTAGTGTAATCCCAGAGTTAGTATATATAATTATCAGGGTGTGTGGTGTGTGTGTAGGGGGCTTGCCACTAGCAAAAACAAGTTTTACTTTCTGTTTTGTTTTTTTGGCTGAGGATTGACAATGTATAAATAGATAGATATAGATACATGGTACAATTTATTTGGTCAAACTTGCCATTTGTTGAGAGAATTTTTACTGTCAAAAATGGTTGAGTGTTTGCATTACTGAGAGAGGCAGTTGCCAGAATGTTAAATACCTCCCCACTCATTTTCATATATGCTAATCCATCCCCATTCATATTCCAGCCCTACACACTAGGGTACTAAACACCCTTACATATTAGTATCACTACCACTATGCAGACAAATTATGTCTACAAGTTACTGTTTTTTTTTTGGTTTGACGGACCTGAATTTTTTTTTTTCTTTTTTGATCAATTTACTTATGTGTACAAATAGCAGTTCAATGTAAGGTAAACTTGACTGTTAGTTTAGATTAATTGTTTCTCATTGGTTTGTGCAAAGGATCAGATCTAATATATTCATGCACATAAATACATACATAATTCTATATATACCTCTATCTGTCTATGAGAATATCTATATCTATGTATATATATGTGTATGTATATATATATATATATATATATATATATATATATATATATATATATATATGGGTCTGCTGTAGATAATCAAAATACCACTTACCCGACTTTCTAAAAGGTGAGACAAAAGCACCAAAACATAAATTAAGCAAACACTTTCATCACCAACAAAAAACTCCAGGTAAGTAACCACATGGCCACCATGGTTAACTTTGCCCCTTTCCCCACTGTGGTGCGATCTCAGAGTTGCTATATTTAGTTAGGGGGTTGTGTGGGGCAAAGCCCCCCCATATGAGTGAGTTTAATGTGTTGGGTTTTTGTGTGTTGTTGTGGTGTGGGCAAGTGGTCCATATCTCTAGGAAGAACCCATGAACCTATCATATACACACACACACACACACACACACACACACACACACACACACACACACACACACATGTATACATATGTGTGTGTGTGTGTGTGTGTGTGTGTGTGTGTGTGTGTGTGTGTGTGTGTGTGTGTATATATATATATATATATATATATATATATATATATATATATATATATATATATGTATGTATGTATGAGTACTTAAAATATCTAAACCAGTATATGACTGACTGTCAAAATATTGACAACAAAATATCTAAATTGCAAAATGTCTAAACTACAAAACATCTAATCACAAAATACTGACAAAACTGGAGTTCTGCTAGGGAGGAGCCCTTTCTGTACTGTTGTGCAACATCAAAGTTGGTATATATAATTAGCAGGGAGTGCAGGGAATGCAGGGATGCTTGCCCCATGCAAAAACATTGGTTTTGTGTGTGGTTAGATTTTGTCAGATTTTGTCAATGGTATTGTATGTGGTTAGATTTCTACCAGATTTTGACAATGCCTTTGCAGGGGATCAAGCCACATGCAACCCTCATGTAGGGGTTTGCACCCCCACACTCCCTGCTGATTGCATACACCAACTCTGAGGTCATACAACAGAGGAAAAAGAGGAATATATCTTTCCTTAGTATAACTTCAGTTTTGTCAGTATTTTGTATTTAAATGTTTTGCACTTCAGACATCTTGCAAATTAGATCTTTTGCTGTCAATATTTTGACTGTCAAACTTATTATAGTTTAGATCATTTAGGTACACACACACATATATATATATATATATATATATATATATATATATATATATATATATATAAAATATTTATATATGCATGTATATATCTATATATATATCTATATATATATATAGTTCCCCTTCACATGACCGAAGGTCTGTAAACTCAAAATTCATAAGCCCGAAACCAGAATCTCGAATTTACAAAACCTCGAAAATGGGAAGGGGAGCTAAAAAAAAAATAAAACAGACACCCTTCTAATGTTTTTGCAGGGGTGCTTCGCCCCCCTGCACCCCCCACCCCCCCTACTTAAATATTCCTACTCTGAGATCGCACTACAGCAGGGGACAGGGAAATCTTCTGGTTTGCGCTATATGCGTAAGCGCAAACCGGAAGATTTCCCCTGTCCTCCGCTATAGTGCAATCATGGAGCATTTAGATTTAGCTGTGAGGATGCAGGGGGACCTTGCCCCTTGCAAAAAGGTAAGTGAATTCTTTTTTTTTTAAGCCCTAAACTTCCCATTCATAATTTTGACTGAATGGAAATTAGAGATTCTGGGCATAGCAATGTCCTCCACTATGGTACGATAGTCACAAACCTTAGGGTTAAGCCATGGGTTAGGGTAAGGGGATAGCTTTACTAACTATCCCCTTACCCTAACCTGTGCCCTAACCCTAAGGTCCGTGACTATCACACCATAGTGGAGGACATAGCTTGCATTTTATGTCCTCCACTGTGCTGTGGTGTTTTCAGTGAAGTGCAGTTACGCAAAAGTTCACTTTCATTAAAGTGAACATTTGCAGAAGTGAGGCTTCCTATTACAAGTTCGAAGTAGTGAACTTTCATTCTTGTAATAGGAATCCATATATATATATATATATATATATATATATATATATATATATATATTCACACACACACACACACACACACACACACACACACACACACACACACACACACACACACACACACACACACATGTCTCTGTCTCTGTCTGTGTGCATTCATGTGTCTTTGAACTTATATATATATATATATATATATATATATATATATATATATATATATATACATGTATGCATTTGCATGTGCAAACTTGTCTGCGTTTGTGTTTGTATGAAAATCAATAAATAATTCAGTAAATAAACATTTTCTAAATTTTCAGGTAACTATATAGGTTCATAGGTTCATAGGTTCATACTAGGCTATCTGCCCAAGGGCATTTATAAGCCTAGCCCATAGTTATGCGGCTTTCGCCACCCCTTTAGTTTGAATAAAAACTATGCCTATCATTTTGCTGTGCCTCTGTCAAGCAGTGACACTGAAGTAATCCCTGGGGTATATCTGCGATCTCCCATCCATGTTTCTTAATACATGAACAAATGCATAAGATTCTCTGTCAGAAGACTTCTGATAATCTAGCATCGTATAACATTTCATCTCTTCTTCCTGTCTGTCATTATAAACTGATGTCATCCTAACAAATGTTGATTAAATGCATTTCTTTTACTATTCTTGACTATATTATTAATATTCTGTCTCCATTTTAATGTGATGTATACATTAATGCACTTGCCAGTAATTAATAATCCCCCTTCATAATTCTCATGGGCCATCAGCTCTACCAAATATTGTATATATGTTAATGTCTAGTGTGCATATTAAGTAAACTGCATGGCTTTATATTTTATTTTCATTTAGAATATAAATTTATACTGGCAGTACTCCAAAGAAACCAGGTGTGTTTTTATAAGCCTCTGCCAGTAAAACGTTGTTTTATTTACCTTTAAATCCTAGATTTCCTTAGTTATGTAATCTGTTGCAATTGTTCTCTTTAAGTGAGTTTTAAAATACCTCAAACGTTTTTTTTGCTTGTTTTATTTCTGGCTGAGTGTGTACCGCTTGCCCAAAGCTGCCCATTATTTCTTTTAGAATACTTTTATCTTACAATCACATTCACCTTCACAAAAAGAAGTTGTAGAAGGTCATTTTATGTATTTTCTATGCATAAAACCATATATAGATAAAGCTTAGACTGTTTGCCTTTTTCTATAGGATCATAGATTAGCACTAGGCTAACTGCCCTTGTGGGCTATTTTAAGTCTACCTAATTACCCCATGTAGGAATCAAACCCTGCAGCTAGGGTTTTCATGGTAAACACCTTAACCATTATACCAGTCTCTTAATTCTTCCATATTGGAGAAGGCATTTACAAGTAACAAAGGGCATGGGGAAACCATTATCCCATGTGGATGGTGCTCTTGTAAAAATTGCTTTGTAAGTCAGTTTTCTTTGAGTTAATGAGCACACACGGATATAGGAGTACTGATGTACTGTCAATACGTTTAGCAGTGAACCAAATGAGAAGTCCACTCTATGGTTCTTGATGACTTAGCTTTCACGATGAACCTAACTCATATATGCATAGTAACCATCAAAGTGATACTGTGTTTCTTGTAATGGTTATATTAGAATATACAGCTAAGCAACTAAGGAAAAGTTCCCTGAACACTAAGATCAATAGCTCAAACAGTGCCAATAATCTTGATTTTAAAAATGTTTATGACTATGTGTGACTTATATACAGGGATGCAAAAAAAAAAAAACTTTACAAAGTTAATAGAAAAAAAAATATGACTGATGCAACTAGTATTTAAGCTTCAGAGGACTACAAGTCTACTTACAAATAAAAAAGAACTGCTAACTCAAACGGACTTCAGGTTATATATACATAAATATATATTATATATATTCATAGGTACATAGGTGGTTACAAGGCTAACGACCACAAGGGCCTTTTTAAGGCTAGCCATGCATCCCAAATCTCTGACAAGTTCTGATACCCTTGATAAGTGTAAGCATGGGCCTGGAAGATGAACCATTTACAGGTTACCTGTCTGCATTAGAAACATAGGTGACAAACCAGGGATGAATTTCCTGTGTCCCATCCAATTGTTCAAGTCTCATTTGAAATGGATTAGGGAGGAACTCTGCTTCACATGGAAGGAGAGCCTGTTCTATAGACACGGTAGTCTGTGGGATACAAACCTATCTCTCCAGCAGGTCCTATTTATATCACAGGCAAGGTTTAAGTCTTTAGAATGGATAATTATGGCACTGTTTGTTTTGCTGATATGCAGGAGGTCCATCAGAGTGCATATATATATATTTTTTTTCACTCAAAGGGCAATCATTTGGCTCAGACTTTTGCCAAGCATTAGATATCCCCCAGACTGACAGATTATGTTGTTTCCTTATATGTCATTGAAGGTTACAACAGCTCTTAAGGTAGAGATGAAAAGATTTTGCAGTCAAGTCTACAGAAAAAGTTACTAACATAGTCAACATGCAACATAAATGGGCATTATAGTAGTGTGTATCACAAGTTACAGTGAGCCACTAACATCATCTAGTTGTGGTATATAAAAATTCACTCTAACAGGAATTTCCAGAATGAAAGATAACATCTGTATCTTGTCTTACCAACATACCCCTACATTTATATAGCAAAACCAGCCAGTGCTACATTGTATCTTTTAGGAAGATCAAAATTCATATGGTCTAGACCATATGATCAATTTTCTGAAAACTTGAACTTAGGAAAACAACAAAAATCTACCTTTTTTCAACATTTTTGCAGGGGAGCAACCCCCCAGCACCCTTCATCTCCCACTACAGTGAGGAAAAGGATAAATTACCCAATCCTCCGTGTATTGTGATCTCCATTCAAAACTTTGAGTTTTTGGAAAATTGATCATATGGTCGAGACCATATGAATTTTAAGTTTCTGAAAACTCAAGCTTCTGATAGGGACCCAAGGAAGATGCACAGATAAGAATATCACATGTGAAACATACTTTGGTTCTTTTTTGAAAAGGTTTATCCAGTGAGTCACAACAAAAATATATGCAACCATGTCCAACTGGAAACGGGTTGCTTACCCAAAATAGTCAGATTACAAAGATCAAAAGAAATTAAGTGTTGGTGAGATTTCTTTAGACTCTTTCATCCTGGCAATCTAAGTAAAATGTTGTGTGCTAGTATGCATAACATACAAAATATGCTCACTCTATTCCTAAGATAAGAATAGAAAGAAGAAAACTGGACCTTTCATTGTAGACAATAGCTTGTAATACTTGAAATACAAAGGTAGTATTAGATGAAAAAGCTAACCTGGACTTATTGCATTAGGTTATAAGAACAGATGCATGCAACTTTACTATTTTTTAGCTGAAGTAACTGCTAAGAAAGGAATTATCTTCAGGGAAAAAATCAAAAGAACTAATTATAAAGGCAGACAATGAAGCACTATTTATTATGTTTTCCCAATTCAGATCTCATTTAGGAAAGTTAAAATGAAGAGCTCCTTTTAAAACTGCATTTGCTTGGCTCCATGACCAGTGGGATGGAGCCATTAGTGCGATCCAGGTGGCAGGGTATCCAGTAGTTGCCTTGGCACTGGATGAGTCAGGCCAGGAGGCAGAGGAGTGAAAGGGTATGGCCCATTCACCTATCCCTGAGTGTTGGAAGGGGAGCAGGTACTTGGGGAACACATAGGGAAGTGCAGTTTCTCAAATAGAGACTGAAGAAACCACTTCCTGTGCTTGAGGGAAGTGGGTAAGGGCTGTTTGCTGGCAACATCCCAGGTGGAAGTTAGGGATGATCAGTGAACATGGACCATTGCATTTCTACCTTCAATTGCATGAGCCAGGTGTTTACAATAAAAAACAAAAAGAAAAAAAAAAAGAAAAGAAAAAAACTACCCCTAGTGGCTGTCTGAATGATGACTCATCCTGGTTGACCTTCGCTTCAGCTGAGAGTGGGCTGATAGTTGGCAATCATGTCAAAAGGGAGTTGGGGGTGATCAAAAGATTAAAAGAAGGACAACAGCAGGACTTGTGAACAAACAAAGAAAGCATGAGGAAGGAAGGAAGGAAGGAGCCAAGTAGAAAGACTTACACATTTAGGGTGCACAACAGAGAATGTGGTTTATTTAGCTGTATATAAAGTACATATTTCTAATTGGCATTTGAATGAACATGTATTTGAACATGATTATGCCATTACGGATCATAATTTTAAAATGTTTTAGCTAAACATGCTGCAGACACGAGTGAAACACATAGTTGTGAATTGTGAAAACATTTGTTACAGATAGTGGTATAAAGTTCACAGAGCTGTGTGAATATCAATAGATTATTGCATTAAATGTTACAATGTTGTCAGGTTTAAATGGATACTGCAGTTTGAAGACAGTTCTGAAATGTATCTCTTTAAAACTCTGAACTGCTACATGTCACATGACAGAGAATTTAAATTCTTGTGCTTTATTATGGCTCTTTTAAATACTTGAGAAAGCACATTACATCATGAAAGCACTTGTAACTTTGTTGAGTTTTATGTAATTGATAAATAAGACCTTTCAATGTGACTCCTTGTTGTTTGAGCTTATACTTATGTGGATTTTTGTATTCTGACCAGGATTTACCTGCTGACAATACTGCTGTATTTTTATGGGTCAGGAATGAGGCGAAGGAAGCAATTATGGAAAAAGGTATAAAACAAAGAGTGGGTGAGAGGGAAAGTTGATCCACATGAAGTCATGGAAAGAAACAGAGAAAGATATGAGTTAATGTTAAACAAGAAAAAATGTGCTTTCAGAAAACTGGATATGGATAGGAAATTTTTTAGAAATGGATATATCATCAGTGAAGATTCATACCTAACAATGATGCTTCAAAAACCTTTCAGGAATGTAACAGACGGTGTCAGAAGAAAAGGCAGATACTGCACATTAACTGCACTCCTTTTTATTGTAAAAGAAAAATGGCAGTGCATAGGCACTGAAGAGAAACAGAAGATATACAGATCGGTGGATAGTTACAAAGCTATCAGTAGTGGAGGATTAACTTAGCATGTTAATGGCAGATAAAAACAGATAAATGAAGAACTCTGGCTGGGGTTTAGGTGTAGGCAGAGGTCCTTGCATTCTTGCTTGTAGAACAATAGCAACATATTTCTACCTATCGTTTTATGTATGTGGCTTGGATGGATAAGCTATTGATGCTGTCAGAGCATGATGAAGATGCAGGAAGGAGACTGGCAGCTATAGGCTGCTTGTTATTATATCTATGCTAAGGTGAAAAAAGACAGGGACAGTATGATGGCTTTGCTTATCATCAATAAAATGATAGGTAGGGACAAAAGGAAATATATCTTTATCCCTATCTGTCTCTGTCTCTATCTATATTTATATATGGGTGAATATCAAAAGAGCATATCAGGAACATCGAGAACTTGGAAGGCTGACCTCGACCTGACCCCCTTCTAATTATGTATACAAACACTGAGATTGTACTACAGTGGGGAAAGGAGCAAAACCTCATTCCCCAATGTATAGTGATCCCACACAATGATGGTCTTTGTTGTTTGATCTTACCGGTTTTCAGTGTTCCTGCTCTGGTCTTTTCATGTTCACTCTTGTATGTTTTTATCCTTCTGACAGAGAACTCTGTAACTACATTTACATATACATCTATCTATCTATCTATCTATCTATCTATCTATCTATCTATCTATCTATCTATCTATCCATAACTATATATATATATATATATATATATATATATATATATATATGTATAGAGAGAGAGAGAGAGAAATATAGATACATACATTATATATATGTATATATATATATATATATATATATGTGTGTGTGTGTGTTTTGTGTGTGTGTGTGTGTGTGTGTGTGTGTGTGTGTGTGTGTGTGTGTGTGTGTGTGTGTGTATGTGTGTGTGTGTACATGTGTGTGTCTATCTGTCTATCTATCTATATGTCAGTAGCATAGCTAGGGTGGGACAAAAGGGGCACTAGCCCAGGTGCAAAGTGTTGGGGGGGGGGTGCAAGCAGCTGATTCCAATTACTCTTTAATGTAATAATGGCTTTTAAATTTAAAATGTTGTTATTGCATTTGCGGTCAAACCTGAGTGCTGTAGTGCTCTGTGTGTGTTCTAAACTGTAGCGACTGCTTGCTACATTGTAGCTAACAGTTTGCTACAGTTTAAAAGCTATGGTTTCAAATGAACATTTTTTTTTCAAATTAAACATGAGTGCTGAAGTGCTCCATGCAGGCAGCTATAAACTGTAGCAACTGTTTTTTTTTTTTTTTAAATAAAATATGTTAAAAGAGAGTTGTGGACAGGGTACAGATATGGGACCTGAGTGGCTGGGGGGCATGTCATATATCTGGTCAGCTGGTTGGTGTGCCTGTAGAAGGAATGTCCATTTTTTTTTTTTGGCTGGGGAGGATATAGATCTAACTGTAATAATCCAATCACTTATATTACAGTGAAGTGCTTTTTTTTTCTCTTCACTTGAAGAGCTAAGGGATGGGGTGCTGGTTCATGGTTCATACCACTGGCCCAGGACACTAATTGAACTAGCTCCCCTTCTGCTGTATGTATATGTAGAAACAGATACATAACACCTATTATTTGTAAACTTTGGGTGGATTTATGGAAATGCAATTTTTTGAAAGTGAGATGGAACAGACATTGTGGTAGAGTGCTTTTAATATCAGGTATCTATGAGAGTGTGAGGTACTGAGGAAATGTAACTAGAGGGACAGCACTTCATGATCTAGCTGCAATGCCTGGCCAAACTCAATAGACATTTACTTTTCATTCAGCTACCTGCCTGTCTATATTAGTCTCCTCTGCTATGTAGGAGAGACAGAACCTTACACTGACTACATGTACTGAAGTGCTGGTACAGAGTTGTGCCCCTGCACTCTAGGATGGCTGGCAGTGCAGGTCTTGCAAACAAAACAATATAAGAACAGATTTAGCAGAATGTGAAAAATTAATATGCAAAACCGAAGTACTGAGGTTTCTGTAGGACATTAGTAAGATGAAAGGTGACACGTTTTATGATACAAACAAGATACAGAACAACATCAAAAGCCTGGTATAATAGGGAAACAAACTGAAATTTAAAACAGAAAATCATCTAGCTTTTACTCAGGAGGAAAAGACAAGAAAAGGCAGAAGAATTAAATGTAATGGATGTAAACAAAGCTTCAAGTGGAAGATGAAATGAATTCTGCAAATGCAAAGATGCGAACAGTCCCACACAATAGCCCACACAACAGCAAATGCTATAAAACCAGGCAACTGGCCTTGTGGCTTTTATCTTCTAGTTTATAATTGTTTGCCTCTGCTTAGTTCAAAAGAGCTTATTACAGATTCAGAATAATCCTGGCTTATTAAAATATACAAATTGCTTATACAAGTCAAAGAATTGAGTTTCATGTACATGTAGGCAATACTTATTTTTTGAAGGGACCTTTGTCACAGAATGTACAGCATTTGTTCCTATATTGACAGCAGTAGTAGTAGCATTCATCACTGTATTACCACTTACCCAGTAAACAACAGGAAATACATGAATTGCAACAGTAAGAAACAGAAATTAGTGTATTAGATGGATTAAGACACTTGTTGCCATCAATGAAGTAAATGTTTTACACTTTCTAGGTTAGCTACTTGTTTACAAAACAAGAACACCAAGCATTTATGTGTCACATGTCATCCACTTGCGTAAGTATTGCTGTGAGTCTTTTTTACTACATATTTACCACAATTCATTAAAGAAATCCCAGACTACATTTCATGAGCAGCACAGTGGTTTATTGGCTAAACTCTCTGCCTCATTGCTCCAGGGTTTAGTTCTGATTTATAGTCATGGTCTGCATGAAGTCTGAATGTTTTCCTGATAGCCGTGTGCTTTTTATGGATACATTAGGTTCCACCCACCTGGAAAAGCAAGTTGACTGATTTGATGCTCTGAATTTTATATGTGTGTGTGTGTGTGTGTGTGTGTGTGTGTGTGTGTGTGTGTGTGTGTGTGTTTCTATAATATATATATATGGGGATGCACAAGCCAGTGCATTTCATTGTGCTGGTCCCAAGCCTGGATAAATGGGGAGGGTTGCATCAGGAAGGGCATCCGGCTTAATATTTTGCCACATCACACATGCAGAAAACTGTACAGAAATTCATACTGAATCGGTCGTGGCCCGGGTTAACAACGACCGCCACCAGTACTGTTGGCCAACAGGGTGCTGGCAGACATTAGGCTACTGTTGGCCAAAGGAGGAGGAGAAGAGGTGGAAGGCATGCCCGAAGGCAGGTAAGGGCTAGCACTGTGATAGTGAGGGTCGGAACTTTGAATGTTGGCAGTATGACTGGTATAGGGAGGGAGCTAGCTGATATGATGAACCAAAGGACGGTTGGTATATTGTGTGTGCAAGAGACCAGATGGAAGGGGAGCAAGGCTAGGTGTATCGGAGGTGGTTTCAAATCATTTTATCATGGTGTGGATGGGAGGAGAAATGGCATAGGCATTATCCTGAAGGAAGAGTATGCTAAGAGTGTTTTGGAGGTGAAAAGAGTGTCAGATAGAGTGATGTTTATGAAGTTGGAAATTGATGGTGTAATGATGAATGTTGTTAGTGCATATGCTCCACAAGTTGGGTGTGCGATGGATGTGAAAGAAAAATTTTGGAGTGAGTTAGATGAAGTGGTGATGACTGTACCTAAGGGTGAGAGACTGGTGACTGGAGCAGATTTCAATGGGCATGTTGGTGAAGGAAACAGAGGGGACGAGGAAGTGATGGGTAGGTATGGTGTTAAGCAAAGGAATGCAGAAGGTCAAATGGTAGTGGATTCTGTGAAAAGGATGGACATGGCTGTGATGAATACATATTTTAACAAGAGGGAGGAGCATAGGGTAGCATACAAGAGTGGAGGAAGATGCACACAGTTGGATTATATCTTATGTAGAAGGGCCAATCTGAAGGAGATTGGAGACTGTAAAGTGGTGGCTGGGGAAAGTGTAGTTAGGCAGCATAGGATGGTGGTTCGTAGGATGACATTGGTGATCAAGAAGAGGAGGATGAGTGTGAGGGCAGCACCAAGGATCAAATGGTGGAAATTGAAAAAGGGTTATTGTGAGGTGAGGTTCAGGGAAGAGTTAAGACAGGCACTGGGTGGCAGTGAAGAGTTACCGAATAGCTGGGTAACTACAGCAGAGCTAGTAAGAGAGATGGCTAGAAGGGTGCTTGGTGTGACATCTGGAAAGAGGAAGGAGGACACGGAGACCTGGTGGTGGAATGAAGAAGTACAGGAGAGTATACAGAGAAAGAAGCTGGCGAAGAAGAAGTGGGATTTTCAAAGAAAGTAGACAAGAGTATAAGGAGATGAGGTACATGGCAAAGAGAGAGGTGGCGAAGGCTAAGGATAAGGTGTATGAAGAGTTGTATTAAAGGTTGGACACTAAGGAGGGAGAAAAGGACCTGTACCGATTGGCTAGACAGAGGGACCAAGCTAGTAAAGATGTGCAGCAGGTAAGGGTGATAAAGGATAATGAGGGAAACGTACTCACAAGTGAGGAGAGTGGGTTGAGCAGATGGAAAGTGTACTTTGAGGGATTGATAAATGAAGAGAATGAGAGGGAGAGAAGGTTGGATGATGTGCGGATAGTGAATCAATAAGTTCAGTGGATTAGCAAGGAGGAAGTAAGGATAGCTATGAAGAAGATGAAGAACGGAAAGGCCGTTGGTCCAGATGACATACCTGTGGAAGCATGAAGGTGTTTAGGTGAAATGGCAGTGGAGTTTTTAACTAGATTGTTTAATGAAATCTTGGAAAGTGAGAGGATGCCTGAGGAATGGAGAAAAAGTGTTTTGGTACCGATTTTTAAGAATAAGGGTGATGTGCAGAGCTCTAGTAACTACAGAGGGATTAAACTGATCAGTCACAGCATGAAATTATGGGAAAGAGTAGTGGAAGCTAGGTTAAGAAGGGAAGTGATGATTAGTGATCAGCAGTATGGTTTCATGCCAGGAAAGAGCACTACAGATGCGATGTTTGCTCTGAGAGTGTTGATGGAGAAATATTAGAGAAGGTCAGAAGGAGTTGCATTGTGTCATTGTGGACTTGGAGAAAGCATACGATAGGGTTCCTAGAGAGGAGTTGTGGTATTGTATGAGGAGGTCAGGAGTGGCAGATAAGTATGTAAGAGTGGTACAGGATATGTATGAGGGTAGTGTGACAGTGGTGAGGTCTGCGGTGGGAGTGATGGATGCGTTTAAGGTGGAGGTGGGATTACATCAAGGATCAGCTCTGAGCCCTTTCTTATTTGCAATGGTGATGGGCAGGTTGACAGACGAGATCAGACAGGAGTCTCCGTGGACTATGATGTTTGCAGATGACATTGTGATCTGTAGTGAGAGTAGGGAACAGGTGGAGGAGACCCTGGAGAGGTGGAGATATGCTCTAGAGAGAAGAGGAATGAAGGTCAGCAGGACTAAGACAGAATATATGTGTGTGAATGAGAGGGAGGATAGAGGAATGGTGAGGATGCAGGGAGTAGAGGTGGCAAAGGTGAATGAGTTTAGGTACTTGGGATCAACAGTTCAGAGTAATGGTGAGTGTGGAAGAGAGGTGAAGAAGGGAGTACAGGCAGGATGGAGTGGGTGGAGAAGAGTGTCAGGAGTGATTTGTGACAGATGAGTACCAGTAAGAGTAAAAGGGAAGGTCTACAAGAGGGTAGTGAGACCAGCTATGTTATATGGGTTGGAGACAGTGGCACTGACAAAAAGGCAGGAGTCAGAGCTTGACGTGGCAGAGTTGAAGATGTTAAGATTTGCACTGGGTGTGACGAGGATGGACAGGATTAGGAATAAGTATATTAGAGGGTCAGCCCAGGTTGCAAGGTTAGGAGACAAAGCCAGAGAGGCAAGATTACACTGGTTTGGACATGTGCTGAAGAAGGATGCAGAGTATATTGGGAAAAAGATGCTAAGGATGAAGCTGCCAGGTAACAGGAAAAGAGGAAGGCCTAAGATAAGGTTTATGGATGTGGTGAGAGAGGACATGCAAGTGGTTGGTGTGACAGAACTAGATGCAGAGGACAGGAGGAAATGGAAACAGTTGATCTACTGTGGTGACCCCCCTAATGGGAGCAGCCGAAAGAAGAAAAAGAAGATATATACATATATATATATATATATATATATATATATATATATATATATATATATATATATATATATATATATACATATACATATATATATGTGTGTGTGTGTGTGTGTGTGTGGGTGTGTCTAACATATATATATATATATATATATATATATATATATATATACACACACACACACACACACACACACACACACACACACACGCATTGCATTTACCTTATCTATGAGGCCTTTATCATAGCTGAAAGGGTCATTGTTGACCATTTTACTTACCCAGTTAAATGAATGAACAAATGAATGCATAAATAGAAAAATAAACATGGATTTTGCTAGTACTGTACTGTAGGATTTTAAGGAATACATTTCCACTTCTTTATTTGGTTTTAATAGTATAGTGTACAAGCGTAGAAATGCAGAAAGGACAGTACATCACTCACCTCAAGGAGAAGATGTCACTGGTCTGCAATGACTTACTATGTAGAATAGAGCATAAAACAATATCAAGAGAATACCAGACACTAACTGTTCTAAAGTATCTTATAGTTAAAATCCAAACAAGAATGGCACCAGCAACTGGGATTAACAGCTCATTACAAACACAGCAAATGGCAAGTACTATCACATGAAAATAAGAAAAAAATGAGCCAAAACACGGCCAGGGTAAAAACTTTAATAACAAATGTTACATTTGTTATTAAAGTTTTTACCCTGGCCAAGTTTTGGCTCATTCTTTCTTATTTTCACCTTATAGTTAAGCTTCTATGCAGAAAAGTCACTTGTAGCTTCTTCATCTTCTCAGACAGTGGAAATATTTATTATAAAGTATTAGTTCTTTATCCTAGTCTGTATGTCTGTCTATCTATCTATCTATATATCTATCTATCTATCTATCTATCTATCTATCTATCTATTGATCTCTTCATCTCTCCATTGTGTCTGTTTGTCTTATAGTTATCTAGTTACATAATTTTTATTCCATCTTCATTATCTGCTGGTAACCACATTTGTGTGAAATAAATGTGGTCTTGGCATCCAGAGAAATAATAATAGCTGAATTAAATCTACAGAACCTTTATCTAGCTTTGATCAATGTGCAGTTAAGTATATTTTGTATTATGAAATTCAAGAAAACATACATAAAATATATTAAGAAGACATGTTTATGGTACAACTGGAGTTGGAGAGCAGATTACTAAGATAAGACTATTCAGAAAACGTGGGACATCTTCTATGGTAAAATTTAAAATACTATAGAATTGTTTTATCCCAATGACACAGGTGATAAATGGAAAGACATCTATGAAATTCCCTTAGCTGAGTATAAGGGTGACATGCTTGCTTAATAAGAAAAAAGTGATGTTTGGCAGAATATGAGGAGTAATTCAAATAGAAATAACCAGGAAGCATATACAGAAATGGTTGTAACAATAGTCAAAGAAATTAGAAGAGCCAAAAGAGTTTATGGGTATAAGGTGGGTACACTTGTTTTAGATAAAAAGAACTTTAAGTATGTGATTGAGTGCAGTAAAGAGTGCAAAGAGAATATATATATTTCCCAAGGTGGAAAAGTAATTGCACACTTGTCTGAAATGGTTGAGAGTTTTGCCAATGTTTTCTACTCAAGTAGATGGAAGCTTTTCTTCTCCTGATGTAAATTTATTTGATGTCAACAATGGATATACTGTACATGTGTTGATGAAGGAACAGGTTGCAAAAGTTTTATGTAAAATTAAGCAGCAGTCCTCTCCCTCTCCTGGACCAGATGAGATTAATTGTTTCTTCTTGAGGGATATTAAGAGGGCGATACCTGCAATTAAATTTACTTTTTCCAAAATAGTTTGATATCAGGGCATACCCTTCTTATTGGAGAGGCACTAATATTATTACAATGCATAAAGATGAATCTTCACACAGTGTGAGTAATTTTAGTCCAATAAGGCTAAGGAGCATAACGGGTAAAACCTTTGAACATTTTATACTAAGAATATTGATGGAATCAGATTTCCAAGTTTGTTGTTATATATGCCAGCATGTCTTTACTTCTGTGAGATACGCCATTAATAATTTAAATAGTTTTTCTGCATAAATAATAAGGACCTTAGATGAACAGTTATCAGCTGTTGCATTTTATGTTGACTAAGCAAAGGCCTTTGATTGTGTTTCTCACAATTCTGTTTTGAAGTATTTGTCACAGTGGAAATTCAACAAGTATTTACTAAGTGAATTGCTAATTGTCTGGATAATAGGAAGGTGTAGGTTTGTATTTAGGGAGTAAGATTCAAGGAAATAAAAATCAGTAAGGGTGTCATTCAGGGATCTGTACTGGGAAACTTCTTATTTCATGTATTTATGGCAAGTTCTCCTTTAGAATCCAAATGTTGAGTAGAAAAAATTGCATCTGATACCAAAATTGCAGTGATAGTTACTTGATGGGGATATCATCAAGAACTGCAAAGTTATTTAGATAGGTTATGTAAATGGGCTCAGAGTAGTGGCGTTTCATTTAAGTTTGCTAAAACTAAGGTTATATATTTTGGTAGAGCAAACATTAGATATCCATATGGAATATATGGGGATATTTTGGGAGTTTGTGAGCAATATGATGGCCTTAGAACTTTGACTGATAAAAATTTGTAGTTTTCTGGTCATACAAATAAGGCCCTGAAATTGTATTATGCTACCGTGTGCACTTATATTTAGGGTGATGTACATAAGGGAAGGTACTGATAACAATATGCAAATCCATACAAAGACCCATACTGAAGTATGGAAGTGGGTTTTGTATATGTTATAAATTACAAATAAATGAATTAGAAATGTTACAAACATTTTTCACCAGGAGAATCCATTGCATGGCAGATATCATTTATCAGTAAAGATTGAAAAGGCTGAAACGATACTCTGTGTTTTCTAGGATGTGTAGCAGTGATATGATATGGGTATATAAATGTTTAAAAAATGTGAAGGTGTGTAGCTGTTTGGAGTGAAATGCTGTTATCTATGGTTAAGTTACTAGGAATAGCACAAATTTGGTTAAGCTAGGAGTAGTAAACTCAAAACTAGGAGAACATTTTTTTTTCACTTCAGAGTGGTGAGTGGATGGAATAAACTTCCCGTAAAGATCAGGCAGGAACAAAATGTTTAAAAACAATGTGAACTGATGGTCCAGTGATATGGTGTACCATACTACAGATGATGGGGGAAAAGCCTACAGTGATCTCATTTGAGGGCCTTGACCTTAGAAATACACTGTAACATTATATAGGCTACATTTATCTTCTTGTTGTCTTGCTAGTTCTTATACTGCTCAACACAGCCTGCAAGAAATCCTCAAACTGTGAAACAAGGATATAACATCCTAGGTAATGTCTGTATTTTGAGCCATACTCAGATATGCTCTCTTTATGCAGTATAATTAGGAATGATACAAAAGGTAAAGTAAATAAATTTATTAATTAAAAATATATTAGTTGTTTACAGGCAATGACAGTTATTTTAGACAAGTGATTACCGAACTACATTCTTGTTTGATTGGCTCTGCCTTTTATCAATTCAGTATAACAATAAATCTTTGTCTAACTTTGAGGTCATATAGATCTTAATTGATATTGTTGATAAGTATAAAGAACTGTAGTTACAATGTAGATGAAATATTTCAATGGGTAAAGCAATAAAAAAGAAAATACTAGAGAAACATTGTTAAGATGAACCTATAAAAGTAAGAAGAAAGGAGACTTGTGTTACATTTGGAATGCCATATACTTCTACCAGGCATGTGATGTAAAATAATATAAAATTTTCACTATTCTTTCCACTATGTGCCAGTCATCAGCCCTCTTACAAGCAAGTTTGTTCCCCATTCATCAGTTGTGACAGGCATCTAAGAGGGGTTGTCACTAATGCAGTCATCAAGAAGTGTTCTTTTGCAAGCCTAACTCCCCATGCATGCCTGAAGTTTCCAATTGGTTGAAATGCAGTAAGTTGTCTTGATACACATACATGCCTCCATGTATACATACCGAAATAAGCTTGATTTTTGTGAGCAGCACCACCACATGATCCCCAGTCTCCTGAGGGGGTTCCACTGTGGTAGGTGTGCCCAGCTGTACACCTCCTGTTCCAGCACCTTCACTGAATCAGATGAGCTCGGTTAGCCACCCCATTCATGTCGTCACCTGTGCCAGCTCCTACAGACACCTGAGCTGCTAAATGAACTTCAGTCAAATGGGTTAGTTAGTGTGTTTTCCTTCTATGCAGAATGGAGCTAGCTAACTAAGTCTTCAGTCCTGTATGATGAAATAAGGCATAACAAGAAGTCATTGTTATAGAGTAAAATTATTTAAGCAATAGTCTTTATATACTAGCCATTTGCTTTGGGTACCTTCAAATTTGCTGGATAGCCTGAGCTTTTGCTTTCTAATGTGAGTGTCCTCTAGTATGCCTCTGCCAGATTACTCTTCTCTCTAGTTTATTCTATTCTACTATATCACTTTGTCCTTCTGCTTAGTGTTATATTCAGTTCCCTACATTCAAAAAAAATGTCTTCAAGTTCTACATAAAACTACTTTAACATATTAACTCAAAGGTTTCGGAATTGACTTTACTATAGGCTAGTTGCTGGCTAGTTTAGTTGACCATAATAAGTAATATTGCTCTTGATATAATTTGCTAATGGGTCTTGTTATTTGGGAAAGAGTATTAAATTACCACAATAAAGCATCAACAGACTGAAAACAACCTTGCATTTGCTATATTCTGAGATACTTATCACACTGCAGGCTTTATTGTAAACTTCAACAAACTTTGCAGGCTGACTGATTATTTCTTGATCAGGTGTTACTTACATTCAGATGCCTAAACGAAGATGGCATTCATCCATTCAACCTTTAAAATTTAATTTAATAGGGACTGCCCAATCTTATGTAACATATACTACAAAGAAATGAATAGCACAGCTGCTGAAATTAAATATCACCTGTGTATTGTTTTCTTATTCTGTATCTTTAGAACTCACCACTGAGCTGGCAGCAAAGTAATTAATCTGCAGGTGGCTTGTCAGAAAGCCATTCATGCATCTTGTTTGCCGGGGTATCTTTCACTCATTTCACACATATCACACTGTATTTGAACTATGTGTTTCCTTTCAGTAGTTGGAGACACTAGAGTTGAGACTGTGCTTAAGACATCAACCCTTCAGTGTTTTATAGTTATTTTCCTGTCCACTACTGCTACCAAACTCTTTCAGATGTCACACCAGGGCAGTTATGGTTTGCTTGCTCTAGGTTTTAGTATATTGTTTTTATTAGACTAGAGCATTATTTATGGTAACTACTAAACTACTTTCTTTAAAAGCAATGTTCAGCTTTTCTTGCCATTAAGAAATTAATCACTCATGCCCACAATACTTGCAGGATTTATGTGCCTTGGAAACAGAATTATGTCAATCTGCTTCTGAACAAATGAGTGATATATTTTTGCACTGATGTAACCATTTAGTATAACCTTTATATTAATCCTGAAAAGCTTTAAAAGAAAATCAGAGCCATTCAGGTAGTCAGATGAAAATGCTTGGCACAATGTCAATATCTTCCAACCAGATAGGTGGTGACACTGCCTTAGTGTTATGTGGCAAAATGATTTAGAGGAGGAGAAACTTTTGGTATAAAAGGAGGCATAGCAGGTGGCCTTGGTTCCATACAGTACCTGTTCATTTGAAGTTCTATAACATCTGTTAATCACAGAAACAGAATGCCTGCTAATGGTAGAACAAGATAAAAATAGCACTAACAAATACCACAAAGCAAGCAAAAAATCAAATAACATTTCTGCAAAACTTGCACTCTCTGCACTGTTACAGATATAAAGTACACCTGCATTACCTTCATTGCTGGATCGAGTTTCAGTGCTGCCTTCAGTGTTTTCATAGCTTCTCGGTACTCTCCTTTCTCTGTCAACATCTGTGGATTACACGTTTAAGTCAATCTCAAGGTTTTCAGTATGAGAAGTACCACCTTCATTCTGGTGGTAGATAAGACATTCTAAAACATGTCAGGGAGCTTTTCTCCCCAAGCCTCTGCTGAGAATGGACATTTCAGTTCCCAGATGAACTTCCCAGTAAGAAATAAATAAATATTCCATACTGATAATATTATTCATTTTTTATGCAGAACTTTTATTAATTTGAAACTAAGCAGTAGTATAATCCTAACCAGTAACTTGTACATAACAGCAAATTGGAAATTCTAAGCACAACTAATATAATGCAAAATATCGACAGAATTCATAAGCATGGTACACAGTGTACAACAGCAGTCAGTGAACTGCAAAACTGTATAAAAGTTTCCTGGCTGAAGATATATACTAGTGCAAACAGTGCTTGTTGTTGGCTTGCAAAATGTATGCAATTATGCAAATCAACAAAAGAACAGTTCAACATCGCTAACATTACCAATACAGTTCACAGGCAGTATTGTCAAGCACCTTGGTTGTCATTCTGACATTGCAGAAGTCTACTAAAAGTACAGAAGTTAATGAGCTATGCAACTGTAAGGATAAATTTTCATAAATCAGTTTTGCCTGCTTAAGGCAATCTCCAGACACCCACACACGCAGTTTTTTCAATATTTCTCATTTCGTGCTTGAAAGTCTGCACAAAACACCAAGCACACATACACGAAAGCACTTAACATCGAAAAGCACTTTCGTGTATGTGTAGTTCAAAAAAAAAAATCTATGTTCCTGCAGGGGAGTTTTACCCCCTGCAACCCCACACCCCCCTACCTTATTATTCTCACTCTGAGATCACACTACAGTGGGGAAAAGGGACCCGCACTGTAGTCCGATCTATGAAACAGGCACACATACACATAAGCGCTTGTCGATGTTAAGCGCTTTCGTGTATGTGTGTTCGATGTTTTGTGATTCGGACATATGCTAGTTGAGCATGTGTCTGGATCCCATATATACACATATATATATATATATATATATATATATATATATATATATATATATTTTTTTTTTTTTTTATATATATACATGCCTGTCATAGCACTAAAACAGTTCAAATCACAAAGATTCAAAAAAAGCAAAATTATTTTTTTCACAAGGGGCTAGCCCCTCTGCACCTCCCACATGGGGTGGGGCTGTGTTGCTCCAAGCCCCCTGATAGCAATACCAATTCTGAGATCGCACTGCAGTGGAGAAAGGGCATGTTCCCTGATCTCTACTATGCACGGATCTTGCACATAAAAAGAGCCATTACGTGTGATCAGCCAATCTTTATTCAGCTATACTGTTTTTTTTTTTTCAATCAAACAGTTGCTGCTTCGAAGGGTTGAAGGTAACCCTATATATATATATATATATATATATATATATATATATATATATATATAGAGAGAGAGAGAGAGAGGCATATGTACATATCCGTATACTCACATGGGTTGACTACATAATCTCGAAATTTTGAAATATCGAATTTCAAAATCTTGAGACTATGTAGCAGAAACACCTAAATACCAAAAGACCAGAAGTGCGAGATTCAAAATCCTGATGTTCAGAGATATTGAAGTAGCGCTACTGGTGTTGTGGTTTGTTGATAGATAGGTGAAAGTTCAGGTAAATATCTATGTGTAAGTATGTTGGTTAGGGGCTTTAGTGCATGTCAGTGTGTGTTGTGACTGTGATGTGTGCATGTGAGGGACTGTATAATGTGTGGGTATGAGTTTCCCTTGTGTGTCTGTTTGTGCAATCTCAGAGTTAGTATATTTAAGTAGGGGGGTGTGGGGGTGCAGGGAGGCTTGCCCCCCTGCTTATCTGTAGTGTAGGATGATATGTTTGATTGTGGGGGGAGGTTGTGTGTATGTGTATGTGTATGCTGTATGTGTGTTGTACATTCGGTATTTTGAATTTCGCCCTTCTGGTCCTTCAGTATTTAGGGGTTTTGGTTACATAGTCTCGAGATTTTGAAATTCGGTATTTCAAAATTTCAAGATTATGTAGTGAACCCACTCAAATATATATATATATATATATATATATATATATATATATATATATATATATATATATCAACTTCTAAATCCTGAATTACTAGAAGACCGAACTACAGAAAACTAAGATGATAAAACCAAAAGATTAGAATCCTGAAACTTTAAAACACCAAGTCTCATAGTATCGAAAACCAAAAAGCAAATGTGAAATCCTTATTGTTGCAAAACACCTTAAAAACAGCCACATATGGGACATCAAAGCACCACTTATACACTTCATAAAAGCATTGCATATTTTAAAGTAAAACTATCTCCAAACAGCAATATATCATAACTAAAAACAATAACCTATGTAGTAGTATACTATCTTGAATACTGCTCTAAACAACAGTGAGTGAGTTGCAGATTAAAAAACTGCAACTATATTTGATATCCTACAATTTTGTCCCCCATACCCCCTCAACATTTAATATACCAACTCCAAGATCACACTACATAGTGAAAAACGGTAAACTATAACTACACATTGAATATTCATACCTCATCACAGCAACACTATCTCCTGTGTTAATATAAACAATCAATGGTTTCACCTTATTACCACTAGCTAAACATAAATATACAGCTCTACCTCTCCAAAAATAAACCACTCAATAACTACAACTTCTTTTTTTTTATTTTACAGTTAAAACCTACAAAAATGTCTCCACTAACACCAAAAACATGGAAAGTAAAGTCCACTATGTTCTTTTAATGTATGTAAGACAAATCTTAAAGTGACAGAGCAGAATTTCACCACTTAACTGATTCACCTTTACATTATAGTTCAGTACTGTGGGACTCGATATGAAACAGATTGTATATAGTATATACATATCCACATGCAAACACAAACACACATACACACACACAAACACACACACACACACACACACACACACACACACACACACACACACACATATATATATATATATATATATATATATATATATATATATATATAGTTACAGGAAACCTTATGGACTGCTATGGGATGTTAACTGGTATTTGGTCCTTCACAACCCATTAAAGTTGCTGTTATTAAAATAGTGCTATAGTTAAACCTAGGGTCATACCTAGCTGAAAAAATAAAACTTCTCTAAAGGTGGGGACCAACCAAAGAAAAAAAAAACAGAAAAGGTCCACTAATCCTCTGAACTGTAATAAAATGCTTAAGCTTGCTCCTTTCTAGAGGTACAGCCATTAACAGCTGCAATGTTCTCCAACCACAACTGCTTAAATGAATACTGATAGTATACTCCCACCCAGTTAGCAATTCAACTGCACTATTAATCATATCCTTTAATTGCTTATGCCCCAGGCAATCACATCTCCTCATCTTAAATATGGCCTCAGTTAAAACTGATTGGTCAATTAGCATTTTGGCCTCATGCGTGTGTAACCACGGTATTAATAAATATAAATAAATGACTGTGGGGTGGGAGGAAACCCCTACATTGATGGTGTTGGATGTGCAGCCTGCCTTGTAAAGAATCCTATATTCTGAAGTTCATTTCTTTAGTATGTTGTGTTTGGGATATATGCTTTTCTGATGACTGATCACAAAAGGAAACTTTGTGTTTTCTTTCTGTTATTGGTTTATTTTTTGCGAATTTATTTTACAAAGGCTTGTGTAGTTGGTAGGCTGGGACCAATGAAATGAGTGTTGCTGTAGCAGCCTATTGACTATTAATGACATATTCGCATGCACATATGCATATATATAACTGCACAAAAACATATAGTGTAACCATTTGAGTACAGGAAGCTAGTCATGAATAAAGTTATAAAGACATGCATCTGGAGCATTTCTCCCCGGGCCTCCACTGAAAATTGGCTTAGTTCCAAGTCAGACTTTCACGGAAAACAAATGTTAACTAAATAAAATGAATACACAGGTACAAACAGAAACCAAAAGAACACTGCCACAGGATAGATTAAGCTTTTCCTTTTGTTTTTCTGTTTTTTATGCATACACAGATCCTTAGCTGAATAAGTACTTGTGAAGATATGAATGCGTGTATTACTCTGTTAAGTTGTTGCCATCACTGTCAATGCACAACTGCTCCACAGTAGCACTGGCATGACAGTGTAGGATTTAAGTCTTCAGTACAGTCTAACAGGACTGCAAAACAGCAGGGCTATAATGTTCATTGTGGAGTACAAGCTCTAGTGAGATGCAAATGAAGAGTTTAAGGACTATGACAAGGAATGGATAACAAGCTACAAGAAGGTAACTCTGTCTTTGACTTGCACTGGCCATTCCCACACATCAGTCATCCATTCGCTGTACAGAGAGAAATGTACACTTTATTCCCCAGTGCTATACACTGCAGTGCTGACATACACACAGACATGCACACATAAGCTTGCATGCGCACTCACATGGGCACACACACACACACACACACACACACACACACACACACACACACACACACACACACACACACACACACACACACACACACACACACACATATCTATACACACACACATATTCATTTGTGGTACTTAAATGTAGGAAAATAAGGAAACAGAAGCACCCTGGAAACTCATTTCTAACTCCCTAAAGAAGTACTAGGAAAAATCAAACTATGGTTAAATTGCAAGATTTGCTAATTAGATTATATAGAAACTTTCTTCATTACAGAGCTGGGTGAAGATGGAATTTACTGGCTATTGAGGTTAGGCAGGTAAAGAGATCTGAATATTTTAAAAAGAACTTAGATCTATGGTTTGGAGACAAAGTATACCAGTCAGCTTCCTATTAAAATGTTGATACTCAAAATGCCAATTGCCAACATGTTTAAAGAAAAAGAACAAAACTATGGGTAAAAAGCTAACCATTGTTTTTCTCTTTTAAACATTTTTGTTTGCAGGGGGAACCCCCCCCCCCCTCAACTCTGTGATCAACATACCTCTGAAAGGGAATATTCCCAGGAAATGACAATCTTGGATTTAATATATGTAAATCTGTTTTTCAGCCAGTCAGTCTCTGAGTGTTTGGACTCACTCTTGCAGGTCCCAGCATTTCAAATGGTTATCATACTAGTCATGTCTTTATGCAGAACAGCCAATAATGAGCTCATATGAGATCCTACCCCTATCTATAACATTGCAGCATTGCAAATCTTCTTTATATAAATGGTTTGACATATTTTTTTCTTTTATCTGCTACTACTCCATCTGCTGTTTACTCATCAAACCATCCCTAAATTATTTTACACTCTCACACTGTGTGTGTGTGTGTGTGTGTATATGTATACACACACACACACACACACACACACACACACACACACACACACACACACACACACACACAGAAACACACACACACACACACACACACACACACACACACACACACACACACACACACACACACACATCTTGCTATTTTTTTTATTTTATTACTCTACATGCTAAATAAAAGATATATGTATATGCTCTGTATGTATGTGTAAATCACTTATTGTGTTAATGTGTATATACATTTTTAAAGTTTGGTCATTTTTGGGTCATTTGTCCAGGGGAATCACCAACCAACCAATCAACCAATCAACAAATAAACAGGCATGCAGACAGACAAATACAATGCAATAAATTTTGGATATTATAAATAAGAATTTCTGATAATCCAGTAGCAGTACATGTTAAATGTCATTAGTCACATTTGCATGCTTTAAATTCATCATATTAGTGCAAGTTAAAACCTCAGTTTAAACACATAAAAGTCATAATACATTTTTTGAGATGCAAAGTTGCAATGTATTTTGATATGCTTTGAAATGGAGCTTCCATGAGTGCATTTAATGAATCTATACTGCATCATGTTACTTGCTGATATGTTTCCTGTAATTGTTACTATAGTATGACCTATATTTATGTGAATTCTATTATGAATCTTGTGACATCCCTGCACTGGCCCAGTAATCAAGGAGCCTCAATCGTCACCACTGGCAACAGTGAGGGACTTACACAATGGGAGGACAAGTACACACACAGAAAATGCAATTTCCCTTGAGAGCACACAGAGATCACAGTCAGTCTGGGGCTGGTTTCTCCCTCTCTCTTCAGATCCCCAATAAGACTCTCCACTGGCACTGCTGTAGAGTTGAGTCCTTAGCCATGGTTCCAAGCCAAGTCCTCCCAACACTCTCTCTAACCAACGGGTGCTTCCTGTCCCTGCCCAAGTAGCTAACACACATGCACACACACACACACACACACACACACACACACACACACACACACACACACACACACACACACACACACACACACACACACACACACACACACACACACACACACACACACACACACACACACACACACACACACACACACACACTTTGAGATTTGATTTATACACAAACACACCTGGGAAAGGCTAGCACAGTTTACTAGCTATGCTCCCTTATGCCCAGACTATAAGGTAGTTTCACTGCCACCAGAACCACTTATCAGCTACTTTAAGGCCCTTACCAAAGGGTAACCATTTCTACTATGTAATGTTACTATTATCCAAATGGTAGTTGTGACCAAGACTTGCAAGGCTATTTAGGAGTGGCCTGTACAGTGTCACCAAGTGCATATGCAAGCACTCTAAGAGCTTAAATATGTCTTTCAAATATCAGCCACAAAGATAGGTTTAAATATATATAATAATAAATAAAAAAACATGTGACAATGTTCAAAAACAAACGCAGCTACTTCAGAGTTCAGAATCACAGGAAACATTTTAAAACAACATTGCAGGACAGTCTCAAATAAATACAGGAAACATTTAAACTAAGCTTTACTATATTCCTATCTATAGATAAAAGAAATTGCTGTACCCTAGTTACTTACTATTAGTAAGGCAAATGCAGATGAGTGGATGTTCTTGCTAGGTCCAAGACAAAACACAAAATGCAAAGTCTCTCTCTGAGAGAGTTCTTAAATCAATATCAAATACTACTGCTGGGTTAGCTTGGATGACATCACTTTTTGTCACCCGCCTTCAGTTCTCAGGCTAAACAGATGCTAACATAATTTTAACATATCTGTGTTAATATGCATATCTCTCAGATGTGGAGCTGCTAGGAAGTCATATAGCAATAAAACAGCTTTTGTGTTTTAAACTTAGTAACTACTTCTCTCCAAGACAATAGAAAAACCTCTAGCTCTAGCCATTGTGTCTGCTTCACTGAAACTGAGAGATTAACACAACTGTAAAACAATTTCAACTTATTTTCTTGAAGTTTTGTAAGTTAATCTTCTATGTTTCAGCAGGGTATGCCATGGTTACATTCTTGAAGCTCAGTTCATAACATACAGTTATGTATAAATCATATCAATATTCACAAATGAAACTGGGCTGGCAGTGTCACAATTCTTACCATATGAATAAGCATTATACAATGTTTTATGTCCAGGTCCCTTGCATGAAGATATGTTCAGCAGTAAGTTGAAAATAAATAAAGAAAACAAATAATTGACAAAATTAGCATGGTCTGCTGTGCCTTTATTTCAGTATTTAAATGTGCTTCTTTGTAGTAATTTCTGCCCTTGGAAAACTTCTAGTGTGATGTCAGGCTTTCCTTCAATAAAAAAGAATAGTATCTGAAATATAATCTATATAGTGCTACTGTTCACAAGTTGTCCATAATTTAATGCCATGATCTGTGCTAACATATAGTAACATTTGATCTTATTTTTTTCAGATTGAAGTTCGTAGATCCGACAATGACAATTAGAGGACTATTTGGCAACAATTAGCTGTAGATTCTGTAGTTCCACAATGCTTAGACATTTTATTTAATGTCTATATACTAGACCAGATGTGGATAAGAAAATCACCTGTTTTTCTTTATTTTGTAGCTAATTCTCCAAATAGCTTAGGTTTGAGAAATACAGAAACTGATATAGTATTGCAATAATAAAATCACTTTATTTATCAAATTATTTATGATGGCATAAAGGAAAACTGTTTGACAACCATAAGATCTGGTAAAAAATAAGTATTTTTTACTAAGAACAATGCTGATGCTAAATTAAAACATGAAAAACGTTTAACCTGATTTTAAGGTTCAGATAAGAATATTTTATGAAAAGTATAAAGATTCGACATGAATATTCAGATCATTGACCAAAACGTATCAACAATATTTTAATTAATTAATACCTGAGTAGACCAATATGGAAAATGGATAAATACAATAATTAAAATAAAACAGTAGTTTCAATAAGGAACTGATCTATGCAAGTAGACATGTTATATGAATTATATCTAAAACCATCAAGGCTGTCCAGAAAGCAACCAAGGTTGTTACATATCTGTATGATGGGTCTCAAATGCCAGGTTACTTTTTCTACTGTTTGTAGTTTTTCCTTTTTGTTCAAAAACAGAAGAAAAGAGCAGTTAATTGAGTGCAAGAAATATCTGGATGCAACATCTCGTTCAAAGCTTAATTATGTTTTCACTGCATCTAAGGAATTTAAGGAAAACTATCAAATAAAGAAATGTTTTTGCACTCATTTCTACAAAAGGGATAATACTAAAGTGCCAGAATCAAAATAAAATTATTTTAATCTAAATGTCTGGTTCTACAAGTCACTGGGTCAGACTGTCTATTTGTAGTGATAATTTTTGATCTGATATATACAGGACCATGATTTCTGGACTCTAACAACATCACCACAAATAATGTCATCTTTCAGCAAATGCATTTTGTCTATGAGTTGTGTCTCCATCTTTGGAAGTGTGCTGTAAAGCCATGACTTTAATGTATCATTCAAGTAACATTCTAGTGTACATTAAAGGATGAAACACCAATTTGCTATGTACAGGTAAAATTTCTTAGATTTCAGATAGCAGATAATGCTTATACGCTATTAATTTAATAGACAGTTTAAAAAGCCACCATTTTTTGTGTGGGGGGGTTGGTATTGGTGAATTGTAAGGAGATAGTGAGTAAATGGTGATTTAAGAGAAGAATATTAGGAATATCCTTCCACAAACAAATGAAGATTGCTAGAAAAAAAATATATATACATACACATATATATATATATATATATATATATATACATATATATATATATATATATATATATATATATATATATATATATACATATATATATACATATATATCTTCAGAGTCCTACTGTGGGTGAAATTATGTGAGGCACCATTTGCAAAGTGCAGAAAATGTTGAGAGGAGATAAAAATGCTGACCTTTTTATTTTTATTTTTTTTTATTTTATTTTAGACACTTGTTAACTGGATATGCCCACTGGACATGTGTCCTTTCTTTAGTGGGTGACCCAGGAGTACCCTTTGGTTAAGTGACTTGCCTAGAGTCACACAATAGGCAAACAATCTGGAAACAATCTAACCTTGTAGCAGCTTGTTAACAGTTTAGAGCTTTAATTATCTAGGTTAACTGACTATGATTCGCTGCTGTAAGGTTTAAATGCATCAACACTTTGCTGTAGGAGTGATTCAAAGGTCTTTTAATCTACTTCAACCTTTGACCACTAACACATTTAAAAACTCTCTCCACTAATTAAATCAGTTTGCTTAAAGTCTCATGTTAATTTAATATGATTTGGGCTACATTGGAACTTATTTGAAATGAACAGACAATATGTTGGTGATTATTTTTTTCTTTAATTAACATACCATTCCCCTACACTTCCATATGGATTATGAATATGCTAATCAATATCTGACATTAATGGTTGTTAAGTTTAACATTTTCCATTCAGGATAAATGAGTCTCCCCCATAAAGCTGAAGGTTGTATTTTTAATTTATAATACTGTAACCAAGCTTACTCTTTTAGTATAGCTATGAAGTCATTAAGTGTAAAAGTTATTCATAGACTATGTCATAACAATTAAGCGTTATGTAATATCATGTGCTTAATGGATCCCCTTCATTAAGTTGAATTACCACAATACTGAAGTATAAAACATCTAGACTAGAACATCTAATTACCAAAATGCTGAAAATTGAAAACATCGAGTTTTATAACATCGAATATGTTAATATCTTAATGCATTAGAGTTTTAATGTTGTAGTATCACTTTAAGAACTTTGGCATTGTACTGAACAAACATGGCGGATGTAACGTTCAATGTTCTACTATGGTTTTTGAGGTCTTTTGGTCTTAGTTTGTAAAAAAAGGGTAAGGGATTTTTTATTTTTTTTAGAATAAATGTATAAGCTTTAAAGGAATGGTCATAGTGGTAGTTAAACTGGCGGAACAAATGATAAGCAAGAGAAGTGTGTCTATTGGATGTATTTAGGTGTTTTGTGCAGGAAACAGGTGCTTGTCTGCAAGTTTTGGAAATCATGGTACAGTTAGGATAGGAAATGTACTTTTTCTCCACTGTAGTTTGATCTTTGAGTTGGTATATTTAATTTGTAGGGGGTGTGGGGGACACAGGGGGTCACCCCACCATAAAAATGTAAGAAAGGGATCATCTGCAGTATGGAAGTAAGGATGTAGTGTTTTAGGTGATAGATGGGTGTAGTGTTGTAGAGACTCATTTGAAATAGTTTTTTCTATATTTTGTGCTTGCGGTCATTAGAATGTTTATTTTATGGCTGTTCGACATTTTGGTGGTTTAGTTAGATATTCGGGTCTCGACTTTTTGAAAGTCGATGTGCTGGTAATTCAACTTAATGAAGTGGATCTGCTTAACATATATGTGCAGAGCGGTATGCATGCATTTGGTTGGCCGGTGGATGGCTGACCAGAAAATGTTCGAACGCATGTATGCGAGTTCGCATAAATGCGAACACAAAGTAAGTGAAATGCAAACCCCCCCCCCCTTGTGACCCATGGTAGCGCTTGTTTAGGTGGTAGAGTGGTTGGAATTGTTGAATTCGGAATTTTTATGACATTCTGACCGTTCGACATCTGGAGATTCGACATTAACGTTCAGAAAAAACGACGTTCAGCATTTTGTCGCATGACCAAATGCATGTATTCCTGCAGAGCACTACTTTATTGTAACTTCATGGTTATTCCATGTGGCAGCTGCTTTACATATGCAGTGCTATGCTTAATGTTCATAAAATAACCTATAAATGATAATGTCAACAACTGCAGTGCCATACTGCCAGCTGCTTTACATATGCAGTACTATGCTTAATGTTCAGAAAATAACCTATAAATGATAATGTCAACAATTTCAGTGCCATACTGCAGGTGTCATAAGTCCATGCTAACATAAGGCTGGGGGGTGCACCCCTGACACTTCAGAGACTATAAACGATAGTAAAGAGCTCTCATCCTGTACTGATCCCCAGCAGACAGTCAGAATCTATGGGCCAACAAATGTAAAGAAAGAAAGAGAAGTAAATACCTTGCTGTTTGAAATACAGGACTTCAAGTGTTTCCTAATTATATAACTGCATTCCCTGATAACTGAGATTATTTTTGTAGGACACATATGTGTTGGAAAGGGTGGTTTCTCTATGACTGGATCATACCATGGCCCCTGACATGAGATGGGACACTATGACAATCCCACAATCACAGCTTCAGAATGAATTGATTGTGATGGCCTTCCTAAGCTTCCACCATTATTCACCAAAAGTTTTACTTCTTCCAACATACATAACTTTGTATTGATTTTGGACCAAAATCACTCGCCATTTCTGTCTGAATACTACTTTTTGTTTACTTTGTTTTTTACAAAGCTTTATCTATATCAGAGTTTCACTGTTTGAATACTACATTCTATTTTACTTAATTTTGTTTTGTTTTTGTACCAAAATATCAGTTTGACTTAGTTTTCTATTTTTTTCTACAGTCGGTGCCGTAAAATGACCCTTCATAATCAGTTCTCTACCTCAGTCAAGAAATGGAAACTAAAATAAAAAAAAATAGGGATAAATCTCTAGTCACGGCCTACAGTCATAAGTAAGGTATTTACTCACAACCTTATGGAGAGGGCTATAGTGACCATGTATGCCACCACATTCTTAATGAGACCAATCATATCATCTCTGAGCTCTATGGCCTTGTAGAGGCATAGGTACTCCTGGGTCAAATCTTCTCAGAGATCCTGTGCCATGCACATCATGTCTAAGTCAGCATTTAGATGTACAATGTCCCTAAGTTATAGCACTGCACATCATGTCTAAGTCAACATTTAGATGTACAATGTCCCTAAGTTATAGCACTGCACATCATGTCTAAGTCATCCTACAGATGTACAGTGTCCTTAAGTTATAGCACTGCACATCATGTCTAAGTCAGCATATAGAGGTACAGTGTCCCAAAGTTATAGCACTACACATCATGTCTAAGTCAACCTACAGATGTACAGTGCCTCTAAGTTATAGCACTGTACATCATGTCTAAGTCAGCATATAGATGTACAGTGTCCCTAAGGTATAGCACTGCACATCAAGTCTAAGTCAGTCTACAGATGTACAACATCCCTAAGTTATAGCACTGCACATCATGTCTAAGTCAGCATATAGATGGACAGTGTCCCCAAGGTATAGCACTGCACGTCCTGTCTAAGTCAGGCTACAGATGCACAGTGTCCCTAAGTTATAGCACTGCACATGTCTAAGTCAGCACATAGATGTACAGTGTCTAAGGTATAGCACTGTGCATCATGTCTAAATCAGCCTATAGCTGTACAGTGTCTCTAAGTTATAGCACAGCACATCATATCTAAGTCAGCCTATAGATGTTCAGTGTCCCTATGCTATAGCATGGCACATCATGTCTAAGTCATTCTATAGATGTACAGTGTCCCTAAGGTATAGCACTGCACATCATGTCTAAGTCAACCTATAGATGTACAGTGTCCATAGGTTATAGCATTGCACACCATGTCTAAGTCAGCACATAGATGTACAGTGTCTCTAAGTTATAGGACTGCACAGCATGTCTAAGTCAGCACATATTTATTTATTATTTATTTACTTAACATTTGTTTACTGGGAAAGTCCGACTTAGAACAAAGCCAATTTTCAGTGGAGGCCCAGGGAGAAATGCACCAGATGCATGTCTTTGTAATGTGGGAGGAAACCCACAGGAATGCAGGGAGGACATGCAGACTCCACACAAAAGGCACCCCAGCCAAGAATCAAACCGAAGAACCTATGTGAGGTGACAATGTTACCGCTGCACCACTGCACCGCCCATAGATGTACAGTGTCCCGATGTCATAGCATTGCACATCATGTTTATGTCAGCCTATAGATGTACAGTGTCCTTAAGTTATAGCAATGCACATCATGTCTAATCAGCATATACATGTACAGTATCCCTAAATTATAGCACTGCACATCATGTCTAAGTCAGCCTATAGATGTACGGTGTCCCTAAGTTATAGCACTGCACATCATGTCTAAGTCATCACATAGATGTACAGTGTCCCTAAGTTATAGCACTGCATATCATGTTTAAGTCAGCACATAGATATACAGTGTCCCTAAGGTATACCACTGCACATCATGTCTAAGTCAGCACATAGATATACAATGTCCCTAAGGTATACCACTGCACATCATGTCTAAGTCAGCACATAGATATACAGTTTCCCTAAGTTATAGTACTGCACATCTGTCAATAGATGCCAAGAGACACCCATATTTTTGTGTCAGACTGTGAAGTTGGGGAGTGTTGTGAACTGCTCTAGGCTGATGTACAGTGGGAATACACACATTCAATGTAATGCAGTTATGCAGTGTTTGTGCTTCTATTCACAGGGAAGATTCTTTCTTGACATGGGTGACAAAAATTAATGTGAATTGCCCTGATGAGCAGGTGTAGGTAACGTCACTCTGTGATCTTGGCAATGGGTGCAGGGCAATCTAGGATGGAGACAGATAATATGAATGTGTTCTGGGACTATGACCCAGTTTGATTGTCACCATCATTATCAGATCCTGTGCAGGTGCTTATGTCAGACTATAGTCCTGGCCCAGACTCTACATCTGTCACTGTACTAGTGGCATGTTCTTTTAATACACTACACAAAAAAACAGCAGGATGATAACAATTGCCCCATAACATTGAAAGCCCTGTGGTGTGAATGCAAAGGGCAGGTTGACATATGCAGACAAACAACATGCATGTACCTGTGCTGATGATCCCTGGAGTTTGAACACCTGAAGTACTTTGGAAGAACATATGCAATGGTCATTATGTGGATCCTAGTGTCCATCTCCATAGATGTGTTGTATTGTATATATATTTTATGGCTACTAACCTGGCTGGTCAGGAGTCCCCCTGTTGGAAATAAAATATTTAATGATTCCCAGAACTAGAAATAGTAGTAATGACTCATCCCACTTTCAGTTGCAGACCTGTCAGATGCAATGATGCATGCCTTCTGCAAAATCTACCATAACATGCCATTCTTTTGCTTCTGACAGTTCTCTGTTATACAATTCCTGTCTGCCACAGCATTGATGTTATGGACCACTTTGTCCCACACTTAGTCTTGTAGAGGCTAGTGGTCCTGCCTTCTACCCAACAGGTGCTTTGCTTGGGTCCTGCGTGTTCAGCCAGTTATTGATTTCTGCAGGGCTGAACTTGCAGCCTGGCTCTCCGCCCAGCTTTCCCTTTATATATTCCTACTCTGTGTTCTGCTACTTGCTGCCCCACTTTCTACTTTTCTGTACTTCACTTTTCATCCCTTTCATGGAACCAGTAAGGTGACCAGCAAGCTTGGCACCCGTTGACTGATTTTAACCATCAGTTATATGCTGTCCCCAAGACATGCATAGTAGCACCTTGCCAAAGTAGGTGTCTAATCAAACTATCTGCTGTCTGCCTCATGAATGTTCTTACGAGGCTTGTATAAGGGATCAAAATAGTATTCCCTTGCCCTTCTTCATACTTATTGGCTATGGCATTGTGATATACTGATGCTAATTCCAACCTGTATATACTTTGCTAAACTGCACCTATCGGTCGACAGTGTATCCCCGCTTAGCTGTTTATGTCTCCATGCAGTGCAAGTAATATACATCATTGGAAGGGCAGCTTTAAGAATCCTGGCTGTTGTCTTCAGATATAGTGCTTCTGTCTCACAACAAGTAACATGCTACTTAAAGAATAGAAAATAGTGACATATATGGGTCAAGTCACAAAGGTTTAGTCTGTTACTGCTGTATATTTACTACCATGAAAAGTACTATTCAGTGTTTTAATTTTTGTGGTTATTTGCTGTGAAATCAAGGTCTCATTCACTTTGTTTCTTTTTAGTCCTTGTTTTCCATCCATCCATCCATAATTTTGTGTTTCACTTACTACAGATCTTGATCCAAGGTATTAAAAGCTCATGTGAATTTTGACATTCACTGTAAAGAGTAGAGATGCTTTGATATTTTTATTTATAACATCATGATCAAAGGGCAGCATTTTCTTCATTTTTGTGTGGTTACCATTAAATAATTATTGTCAACTGAATAGCTGAATTGAGATCAAGCAAATATAAAACTACTTCCTTGTAGATATATTTGAAAAAATAAGAAAGAACCACAACTTCCTTGATGGCTATATCTATTGAGATACTAAGGATCTGTGCAGTTTCTGTATGCCAAGTGATAAATCTTAAGGTAGTTATTTAGTTTTTAGAAAACCCTGCTGTTAAAAAGTTTAACATGTCAGATATTTGCACTATTTTTAGATATACCCTAGAACTTGGCATTATTTCTGTGAAAGCTGTTTTCCTATTCTTCTAGTTTTCTATAATTTTTACTGAAGTTTTTATTTTCCTCCCACACAGCTGAACATACTAGCAACTCTCCTTGACTGATGAGTTTAACTACCCTTGCTTTTTCCCCCAGACTCACTTCAATCAGGTTTAGGGTCAGTAAGGAGACTTAGGCATCCTGGGACAGTGTCACAATGAAGCTAAGGCACTATTTTAACTTATTTCTTAAACCCTAGTGTATACCATGGAGCATGCATTGGACATCAGTACAGGACTGCCTGCCATTTCTGCAAGGGGCTGGCATGAGCAGGATGTCCCTCCTGCTCTTAGGCAGCACTTTGTGATCACTTCCCTGATCTCCACCAAGGAAATTGAACTATGATATGTGCCCAACGCATG
This sequence comes from Protopterus annectens, assembly GCF_019279795.1. NCBI lineage: Eukaryota > Metazoa > Chordata > Ceratodontiformes > Protopteridae > Protopterus > Protopterus annectens. The sequence goes on from NC_056739.1 coordinate 1,127,619,832, forward strand.
TGCCCCTCCCCCCATGATGAGGATGGGTATACACATCTTCTCCTGCTAGTGTCTCTGAAGCTGCTAATCAAATACAGGTCATCTGGGCTGTCATTTGAGCTTTATCCTTCTGCAACACTATTCTGCTAGTTTTCTTGACATAATCTGAATTTGCTGAATTATGATACATTTTCATTCCAGTCATTAATCACCTCTGCTATGACCTTATAGCCTACCACTTTCTCAGAATTCAGCTTCCTTTGTGCACTTCATACTTGTCTGGGGGAAGGGGGTCTCCTTCCTCTTTCCTCCTAGGCTATGCATGTGGTAGTTTAGTTTCTATAGAAGTTTCTTCACTCAGAAGATTCTTGAAGCAGTCCAGCCATTTGTCATTGATGCCCTTTGGGCTGGTGAGCATACTGCTGGTATCCCTTATCAATGCCATATCTAGACTATCGTCTTTATCTTTCGGTCAGTGCTTTGCAACCTGATAAAGCTTAGTTGTTTCATTTGCTAAGTCATTTTCCAGAAGTTAGTAGAGGCTCCCTGATGTCTTCTTCTTTGTCATTGTGACTGCATTTTTAGCTTTTTTAAAGAACCTGTTTTCTTTTTCAGCCTGGTATATCTTTTCTATCTTCTACTTCTTCCTGCATTTTTTTTTTGTTTTCAAACTTCCTGGGCTTCTGCATTCTGTCACAGGTTTTTCATTATGTACCTTATTTCCAACGCATGTTTTAATACATGCTGTCTTGAGACACTGCTGTTTTGAGGTAAAAGCTAGAATCAGAGGTCCTACACTCAACAGTATCAGTTATTGTGTGTTAATAAAAAAGCTGAATAGAAAGGTGTATACTACAGTATGGCACAGAAACTGTGCAGTGAATGCAAGATCGGTTTAGGAAGCTTGAGGTGGTAGAGATTAAATAACCATGATGGGTAGTAGGATGGACAGATGGACATGATAGGAGAGAGAAAGAAACGAGGATATCATGGTGAAAAACAAAATAGCCCAAAATGTAGAGAAGTGCAAGTATTTTGGTGACTTATTCACATGTAGGAAAGCAGAAGATAATTTGGTAAAACAGAGTTGGGAGAGATGGGATGAAAGCAAGTTGAAATGAGGATGTCCAATCAAGAGAGACGGATGGCTAGTGTGAGAGGGAATGCACGTCACAACAGATTCTGTGAGATAAGACCGGTGACAGTTGAGCATGACTGTCAAAAAAAGATTAGAGAGTGGTACTGAATCAAGAAGTGTAGTGACAGCTAATGTAACCTTCAGACCCCATGTAAAAATGGGAAAAAGGGGGTGGTGAGAATAACATTGATGACTATGATGATAATGCTTGTTTTCATCCATTGACATCTTGAAAACACATCACTCAGAGTAGTCAAAATTTATTTTATTTTCATTGATATTGGTTTATGAAATTCTGCATTTCCTTATTAAGCAACAGTAGTGACTTGAACATTCTACAATACGATGGAGAAGTTTTGCAGCACAGACGTAACATCTTGTAAATCTCCCCTACTTGTTTCATTCAGAGTCATCATTTTTTTTGAATTGCCATTCAACTTCTGAAGGGGGTTAATAATTCTACATAACTCATACATAACTTAAATTAATGTTCAAAGATACGTTTCTTTTTTTATACATTGAAGAGCAATAAACATCATGTTATTTGTTATTGTGAAATACAAATTTTTATTTTTGGAAGAGCAAGAGGTGAAATTCTCATAAGTGCAACCCTTTATGATCTTAACCAGAAACTTCTTTTAGCACTCTATATGCTAAATCATAAAATATATATTAGGGGAGTAATCATATTTAGAAACGATTCATGGTTATGTGAAACACTAATTATCATGAGTGGCTGTTGTTTTATTTTTACCATCTTTTTACCATCTGTCATAGAATGTAGCAAGATCTTCATCTTGTGTGCAAAACATGTATTTGAAACATTATTTAGACACTTTAGCCACATTTTGTGAAAGTAGATAAAAAAAACACCATAATGTAGTAGTTAGCACTTCACCTGAACACTAACTTTTCTGAATATTCCCCACCCTCATTCTCTTTTAACAGTACAGGACCTTGCATAATCAGTTTACATACATCTGGTACAGTGCAGTACAATGTCTGATTTTTAAAATGGTCTGCATGACTTTTACTATTTATAAGAACAATATGAGTAATTAAGATAATTAGACTTTGGTCCCCAAGTACTAACAGCATTTTTATATTTTTGAAAGAAAGTATTATCTTTAGGTTCATAGGTTCACAGGTTCATAGGTGTATACTAGGCTAAGACCACTGGGGCCCTTATAAGCCTAGTCGAGCAACCTAAATATGATCCAGAAATTTGATTTATATAGTGGGTAATTTAATGACCACCTCTGTCCTTCAGAGACATAGGCACCAGGCCAGGGGTGAATTTCCAATTAGCTATTCATTAGTCCAACTTGTGGTTAAATACGGATAGAGATAAATCTGCTTCACATGGATGGGGAGCATGTTCCAGAGAATGGGAATTCTCTGAGAAACAGACTTGTCTTTCCAACATGTCTTATTTATATCACAAACAAAATTTACAACATTTAATCTAGTAATTCTGATACTGTATGTTTTGCAGATGTGCAGAAGGTTCTTCAAAACAGGGGCCAGGGACGCCTTGTCTCTCAGAAGTCTGTATGTTACTAAGTAAAGAAACAGGGCTTTGAGGTGATCAGCGTAAGACATTGAAATTACTCCCTGTATTCTTTTTCTAAAGAACCTTTGCAGATGTTCTAGTTGCTACATGTCTCTGGTTAGATAAATACTGAAGGTAACATTAAACTCTATGATGGGCCTGATGAGTGCTGAGTACAGTGGTATGATGACCTCTCTGGACCTACATGCCAAGCCGTTGCTTATAAGTTGAGCAACATTGAAGGATTTTCTTACTACCTTGTACACATGTTGGTTAAAGGCTAGGTTACTATCTACATGAGATTCCAGATTCCTGACTAGTGAGTTAACTTTTAGGGGTAGAAAATAAACAAAATAAATATCAGTCAGCAAGCTAGCTACCCATCATGTTATAAAGGGGTTTATACCTAGTTCCATATTTGTTGACAATACCCAAGTGGGATATTATAAAGAATGCTTCAGCCAGATCTAGGTAGACAATATGCACAATGGTTCCCTTATCCATTGCCTTAGTGACCATTCAGTAAGCATGACCTTCCTTTGACAACGACAAATTGGGATGGATCCAGTGTCTAGAGGTCTGCTATGTCCTTGCTGATAATCTCCATGAAATAAGACTAGTCAGACTAATAGGTCTGCAGTTTCTAGGATATGTTAAAGGTTTCCCTTATGAAGTAGGATTACTGTCACATGCTTCCAATCATATGGTACAAAGCCTATTTTAAGACTATAGTTAAATAATGATTCCAGGGGTCCTGATTATTTGTATTTTAGACTATTAAGGAGGCATCCTGGAATTTTTTCAGGGTCCATTAAGGCAGTGTTCTTGACTTTAAAGAGTGTAGCCAGTACATGCTCCCTAGTTATAGCTAGAGGGGTTATGTTTGAGTGTATTTTGGGGAGGGGATGGTTGACGTTGAGAGGGGGATTAAGGCTGGAACTGAATTTGTCCCCTAACAGATTTGCTATATTGCCAGGCTCAGTGAATGTGGCACCATTAACCACCAGTTCAACACATTGCTATGGGCTGCATTTGAGGTTTCTGATATAGCTGTAGAAGGCCTCATGGTTGTCTTTCACCTGGGAGGCTATCTTAATCTCAAAGTTCCCTTTGTTTGACCTAATTAGCCCTCTTAGTTGCCCATTTAGTTTTATGAGAGAGTTTTTACCTTTATGGGAATTATCTTTCTTGATTTTTGCCATCATTTTTTCCTTTTGTTGTATATCCTGTTTAATTTGGGGTGCCACCAGGTGGGTTTGTTTCAGGGACTAGTCTTGGGCTTATTTATGGTAGGTACAGCAGACTCTGTGCAGCCATTGACATGGTTATACAGATTTTATGAAAAGCAATTTAGCATAGGCTGCTGTGTTCTCGAGCTTTGGAGGGGCACTAAATCTTGACAAACCATCACTTAATGAAAGATAATTTGCCTTGGAATAGTTCCTGTTAATTGTTTTAATGGGATCATGGAGTTGATTTTAATTTTGAATGAGACAGTTTTATTGTCAGACCTTACCAGGGAGAACTTACATGGGGGGGGGGGGGGCATGCAGTTTTCTTCCATATTTGTGAGCACAAGGTCCATTATGTTGGAGCCTGTAGTGGATGTATTCACTATTTGGTCAAGGGTGTTTGCATTTATGAAATCCAGGAATCCCTGTGCTTGTAGATTTGAGACCATGTAAGATTCTGAGTCTATAGAGGTGTAATTAAAGTCTCCCATGAGTAGAGTGTTAGGTTGGATGGTAAGTTTCTACAGTGCATCCAAGTATACATTGTAAGCAATTTATGACATGAAGGGTGACCTATAGCTGGCTAGGATATGATATGGGATTTTGTTTATGGTCATCTGCACATGGAGAACTCCAGCACATCATCCTGTTTGATTACCATAGAGGGATGCTCGTTATTCAAGTATATTGAGACACCTCTACCTTTAGCCCTTGCCTGTGCAGCTACTGTTCTAAAAGTGTGGTAGGCACTGAAACCTTGCACTGCTGGGGTATTCTCTGTCATTTTAAACCAGCCTCAGTAACTACACAGATGTCTATATTCTCAATTGTAAGGAGGGCTTTGAGTATAGTTTCTTATTTAGGCTCCTGACATTGAGGAGTAACACCTTGAGGTTTAGTTGAGTTAATTTTGCTATGTTGGTAGGTTTGTTAATTTGGCATTGCCTAAAAAAAGGCTCTGTGGGGCTAGATAAAGTTTTAGCCAGTATTCAAAAAACTAGAGGGGAAAGATACAGATCATCCTTGGCAAAGCAATGTGGAATGTTAACCATGTCTTCCTAAGCTGACAATATTGGATCCCCTTAAAATGACACCAGGGAGACAACCAGTTGTTGAAATCAGTCACTTTCTGCTCATGTTGCGGTATCATCCTCAGTGATAGTAATATACTGCTCAATGCTAGGCTCATACCAGCTTGAGATACATAGTCTGAAAGCTCCATAATGTCTCTTCGTTTAGTCCAGAGAGGTACATCTTAGGTCATTTACACCTACTTGGAGTAGGCTGGATTCATACTGGTACCTGCGGTGTAATGACTTGAGTATGTGTATGATTTGGTGGATCTTGTCTCCAGATAAATGACAAACAGTTATATTTTCCTTGTTCAGCTTGGTTAGAGGAGCAACACTATATCTTACAATGAAGTCTCCTATGAAGAGAGACCTGTGAAGTGTGTTTGCTTGCCTTAGGGATTAGTGTTTGGGACTCCACAGAGAGTGGCAGTATAGGTGGTGTTCATGTTGTTTTTTTCTGAGTGCCTTTGGGTTTGCTGAGGCATAGCTTTGACAATGGGCAGTCTATGCAGTGTTTGTTGTTTAGGAAGATCCTTCTTTGTTTAGGAAGTTAAGTTAAAAATTATTGTCCAGATGTTATTTGTCTGATGGAGTAATTAGTGCTCAATTCCACAGTGAACCTTGACAATTTTACCCTACCATTTGTATACATAGACCAAAGGCTGAGGCTATAGTATACAACACAGTTTGCAATCTAAACTGGAAGCACTACATTGCATGCTAGGTAATTCCCAATATATATATAGTTTTGTTTTAATTTATTTATTTATTTCATGTTTGTTTACCAAGACAGTCTGACTGGGCAGTTACCCTTTTTCAGCAGAGGCCCAGGGGGAAAGCCCCAACAGTTAGCAAGGATGAGACAATGACCAAAAATGAGAAGGAAGCATATGCAGAGAAATATCTCAATGAAGTTGTTAGACACGGAGTATAAATATGTTAGCACAGAATAAACAATTGTTGGAAATTCAATGATACACAAGTTATACAACAGAAAAACATTCACAGTATGTAGAATGTAGATAGGAATGTATTTTTACAAAAAGTACATATTTATAGGATTTTCTTCAAGTATGGTGATTAATGACTCTCTCTATATATGTGTATATATATATATATATATATATATATATATATATATATATATATATAAAGAGAGAGAGAGAGAGGGAGGTGTATGTAGTGGGACTCTGTTTAGTCAGGAGTTAGACAGGTGCATTGCCAGGAGTTAGATAAGTGAGTCTTGAGATGTATTTTGAATTGAGAGGGGTTAGAGATAGTTGCTATGTTCTGTGGGATCGAGTTCCAGGTTATAGAAATTTGATTGGAATAGGGATTCTCTCCATTATTATTGTTTGCCTTAGTGACTTGTAGTAGGAATTTATTAGAAGATCTTGGTTGCCTTTTGTTAGTTTGTGGTTGGCATAGGTTGCACAGTGCTGGACATTTTTCTGGTTAGTATACTATTCTATAGGCAATTGTTAGTGGAGTGTGTGTTAGGAGGTTGAATAATTCAAGCCAGTTTAGCTGTCATAAAGCAATGCAGCAATGGGGTCTATGCTTACCTACAAATGGTCAAAGCACTCTCATTTGACTCAGTGGTTTTCAGAAGAGGAACATCAAACACTGGTGTGTAGAAAATACTAAAAATAAAAAAAAGCCCCTCCTTGTACTCCTAATGTGGGGGTCCCCACTCCAAATCATATACATCAACTTCATGGAGAAAATGGGAAAAATGTCAAAAAGTGCCTACCGGCTCAGGGGACAACATATTGTGGTGAAACTCAATGAAATATTACATTTTTGATCTGTGGCCACTCATTCACCAATGCTGTGTTGCCCTGTAAGTGTACCCTGTTTGACAGGCACTCACTTCAAAATGTCTTAATTTGAATGGACACATATTTCAACAAATTTTAACTAAATTTGAATAAATGTAAAATCATCATACTTTAATTTTTAAATGATGACAATGTAAAGATGTAGGTAGGACAACATCTAGCTCGGTAGCTCTTTACAGCATAATTTGTGTTCTAATAAATCTTACAGAAGATTGTCAGAGGACAGTGGGATATATTTAATTCATATGCACAATACTTCTAGATATCAGTAAAACAGTGGACATGACTAATAACAGTTTAGTCTTGGCATGCCTCTATATATGTGGTATGATCGCAAGTCTTTGAAATGTTTCCCAAAGTGTCTAATAATATAGATGACAAATAATGGAAGGTTATAAAGAATTGTTCTTCTTTTAGGGTGTCCCATGAGAATTAGCAGTGCAAATCAAGCACAACAAGTATGGATTAAAAACAGTTTCCTTTATCTCACCATGACAAAAAACAAACAAACAAACAAAACAGATGGTTGGTGTACTCAAGACAGTTAAAAATGTGATAATGTTGAATAAAAATAAAAAAAATAAATAAATAAAAACAAATCAATACTACATTTCTTTTAAACTAATAATTCTCTGATATTTTCTGCTGATGTTGGATGGACATTCTTTAATTTTAAAACACAGAGGCTTACCACTTACTGGTTTACTGAATCACTGTTACTTACTTCAGTACATACCAGATTAGCATCCCACATGCGCTGTAAGTAAACATTCTCTGACTCAAGTCTTATGTAGCATTCTTGTTGTACTCATCCCCAGGTCACCTGATGGTAGTGAAATCAGTAGCAGCTGGTGACTTCAAATCAAAGGGGGGCTGCAGGAGACAGCTGAATGGGTGGGGTCAAGGGGAAGGGGTGTGGTCAGTTAGAAAGGGGAGGAGCTATGCTCAAAACCACAAAAAACTAACTTTAATTAAATACGCTGCCCTGGGTGGCAAACCATCATTATGAGAGTCCAATCAAGACAAAAATAAGTGTAGAAGAATAAAAATATTTCAATGCATTGGCTGCATGACAGCTTACTTAATATCTAGATGGAAACAAAAGGTTGTGAGGCATGAAAAAATAAATTACTTTTTAAATACATTACTGGAATGCCAGTCAAAATCAAGTATAAGAAAAACCAGAAGCACTCAACTCAAACCACTTCTCCTTGCACTGCAGTTCTAATTATAATTTATATTCAGCTTTATTAAAGTACCAAGTAACATGCTGAAAGTAGAAATCTCTGTGATGCCCCACTTGTAAAAATGTTTCTTATCCAAAAAAGACCTGCTGCCTGACAACTATCTACTTGTTTCATGGGGAAAACATGAAAGTAAAAAATGAAAAGCAAACAAGAAACATGCTCAAGATACATTGCTTAAAGGATTACTGTACAGGTTATGGACCACACATGATTGGCATTCTGTTTAGTTTACGGGTAAAGTCTGTAGAGATGACTGGAAGTCTCCAACAAGTGTAATGAGCTTTTTAAAATAATGGAATCCTGTCCTTTAGTACCCAAGGCTTATACATTATCTAGTCAAGTATTCTCTGCATGGCAACAACAGAAAGGCTTTCAATGTTGGCAATTCTTTAACAGTATGCTTATTATAGCTTACTTGCACCTTACGATCTCAGACAAGCTTACCTTATGGTCATTAAAGCATTGCTACTTAAACACAGAGCAACAGGCACTTTGAGTAATAAGCATAAATCAACAGTACAAAAATATGACAGAAACCAGACCGTTCTGCAAAATCAAGGACAGATGAAAAACCACTGTAGTACTTGTGTCTACCTTGGATGGGGGGAAACACTGCACATTTACACTGCATAACTACTCCTTGCCTTGCTTGGACACATCCAGAGTCACTACATGGTGGAGTGGGGTGCAACAAGTATGTCACAATTTGAAATGTCTCTGGCTGACTGTGATGGCCCTGACACATTTATCATACCTCTCAACCTCAGAGCAAGAAATCTGGACAAAGCCATACACAGAAGTGGGACAAAGGCCCAAAAATAAGGACAATTTTTAAATATTGCTCTAATAAACTTAGAAAGATAATAGAATAGGTCTTGCATTAGTATGACTTTTCTGAAGGGTATAAAAACTGAAACTCAAATGTCTGTCATTATTTTCTAACTTCAGTCTTTAGTGATTTGTCACTAATTTGCCAAAAACACAATTTTATGAAAAATGGACCAAATGTGATGCAAAAATATAAAATAGCCACACAATACAGCTGGGAACCTGTCAAAGAAGGGACACTTTAATATTAGCACTGCTAACTTGAGCAGCTGACAAAATAAAATAATCTACATGCATTTCAAGTAATCTATAACTTTGATTATTACAGTTATTTCTTAATTGTAAACCCTCCACGTTTTCTTCCAAAATTGCTATTTTGTGGAGGGATTATTAGGGGGAAGAGCAACATTTTGAGCCAAAATCGGGGACAGTTGAGAGGTTGGCTATGCCTAATTCTATAAAGCAATTTATTTGCATGTACCTCTCAACCTGTTAATGCAGTAAATCTAAACGAGGCCAAATATATTGGGGGAACATATAAACAGTACTAAAAATTGCTCTTGTATAAATTGAGACAGTTTTTAGAATAACAGTTCTTACTTTAGCATGCATTTTTCTGAAGGTTATGAAGTCTGAAACTCAGTGCATCATTATTTAGTGACTTAATTTCTAAATGATTTGCCAGAAAACTAATAATTTTATGAAGAACAAACCAAAAATAAGAAGCAAAAATATATTCATTCTTTGAAAATCTGGACAGTTGGGAGGTATAGTTCAGCTGGGCCTGTCTGAGTTTGCTGCCCTTCCCCCATGACAAAATCATGGTTGAATGGAGCCTCTGCAGCCATTTCAATGAACCATTACTTGGCTATTTTACTCCATTTACCATAAACACTAATGTGCATACTGCTTTACTTCTATGATGAATTGGACTTCATTTGAAAGTTTTATTTTGTATTTTACAGCACAAACACTAAGTCATCTACTAAACAAAGCAATGCAGTCTAACAATGAAAACTTAGCATTAAAACTTCTCTGCCCTTGAAACTCACATTCATTGAAACAGCATTGAAACCCACATTCAAAGAAAATACATTTTGCCAGTGGCAGATAAAGATTAATTTTGGGCTGTTTTCAAATCATAGGCCCCTTGCATATGAAACATACATGTGCTCTTTGGTACACCTTCCTATTGCTTTGAACATTTTTCCAGTAAACAATGAAACAAAACTGCCCAATTCAGAACATTTCCATCATAAAAGTCTACTCAAACTTCTACAGTCCACTATTATCAGTAAATATGGACAATTCTACAGTCCACCATTATCAGTAAATATGCACAATCTCTGAAGTAGTAAAAAAGTCATCTAAATAATTCCACGTTAAATAAATCTGTAATGAATAGGTTGCTGCTAGCAATCACCTTTATATTTCATGGTTTCATCGAAAAATAAAGTGTCTGATGCCCCCGAGGAATAAATTGCCTAAATTACATTAAAAATAAGCTAGTAATATTGCAATAGGAAATGGATGGCAAACTGATAACAGGCTCATAGTTAGTATCTTAACTTTCAGTACGGCAGCATTCACCCATTATGGGAATAGAACCAACAACCATCTGCATCAAAAGCAAGTACACAACTTGTTGTGCTATTAGCAATTTGAGCTGACTTAGCATAATCAGCACTAAACTTCTCTTCCCCTGCAGCTCTCAGCTCCTTGTAAAATCTACTCAATACTCAACTGCATCTCAACTTCGCAGCACAAGAAGTCTGGAAAAAGCCAAATTTATTGGGGTGGGTCAAAAGGGCAAAAACCAGGGACACATTAAACATTGCTTGTATAATCTTGGAAAGCTGCTAGAATAAAATGCTGTGTTACCATCATACATTTTACTGCCAAGGTCCCTGTGCAAAATAGTCAGAACAGCATACCACTATGCCAAATCACCTGCTTTGTGAAAGAAAAATGCTGTGTTACCACCGTACATTTTACTGCCAAGGTCCCTCCCTGTGCAAAACAGTCAAGAGCGACATACCACTACGCCCAATCAGCTGCTTTGTGAAAGAGAGGAAGACTGAAACTTAAATGGCTATCATTTAATGAATTCATTTCTCACCATAGCTGTCAACCTCTTAGCACAAAACACCTGGACAAACCCAGTAATGAGGGAATACAGCCCTCAAACATATTCAGTGAATTCAGTTCTTGCCATAGCTGTCAACCTTAGCACAAAAAACCTGGACAAAGCCACTAACAGGGTATTACAGTCCCAAAAATAAGGACAAATTTCAAATAGCCATCTTATAAACTTAAAAGAAATGCTATTCTATCATTAGACATTACTGTTAAACTGTTAATTGTCAGAAAGTAAGTTTAAACAAATCCCTCTCTTGACAGGCAACTGTTGTATGTAGCCCTATGACTTATGTTTAGCCTTTTATTGTATTACTGCTCACCATACATGGAATTCCGAATTAGGGACAAATTAATACAATATTAATCATAATCACCCAAAAATATTATCAAAAATGTACAATTGCTGCAGGAAAAGTGAATCATGAGCTACAATACTTACTTTAATTCTGCACCCCTTCACTCTGTTCTTTTTCTAACTTCTTTTCTTTCTTCTTCTTCTTTCTTCTTCTGTTCTTCCTTCAGGCTAGCACAGGCTGCACACTCCAGCACAGCTGACAAAATCCACCCAAATAAAAAAAAATTAAAATCCGACCAATGCCAAAGAAATTAAATTATTAATAAAATCGGTCACGAATCAATGCACAAGTCAAGCCCACAACTGACTGATTGATTCTCGCTCTTTTCCCAGCACATAAAGCCCAGGAAGACAGCAACAACCAATCAGCAGCATTTAGCCCAGCAAGCACGTCATGACGTGCCTGCGGACATCGCAGTCCGAGCCCCTTCCAAGTCTATGCGGTTTGGAACCACATAGACTTCTGGGCATCACAATGATGCCTTCATTACTCCACCGGGCTGCAATCAAAACAAAAAAAAATCTGTTTAAAACCGCCGCAGCCTGAGGCGGTTAAAGTGCGCATGCGCATACTTCCGAGTCGCGGACTCGGAATTTTGCATTAAACAAAAAAAACCGACTGCTACACATTAAAAAAGGTATTTTTTTTTTATATTTTATTCTTCTTTTTAGCTGAGGGGGCTGCAGTCTGGCAGTCCGATGCCACGAGCCGCCCCCTGGTAGTGATGCATGCACAGAAGTAGGGATAAGATTGCAAACAAAAGTATTGTACTTGCTCCACGCTGTAACTTACTGATATTCCATGTGCTGGTTTCCCTACATTCTGTCAAGGCTTCTAAGAATGTGCCAGGCTTCATCAGTTTTTCATCATAAAGAAGAGTAACTCAAAATAAATGAATACATAACTATGTATATAAACAGAACCCCCCACCACCACCAATGTGGAAGGACTTGGCCCCTCATACTCTCCTGACTAAAATATTTCAATTACATGGTCATACTACAGGGAAGAAAAGTGAAAAAAATGACAGATCTATGTCACTGTGATCTAAAAGACTGTGATAAAATAAAATTGCAAAAAGTCAACTCACACTCAATGAAATGAAGATATGCCCTGTATGATTCACACACACATATATATATATATATATATATATATATATATATATATATATGGTCTTTACTTGTAGCCTTTTCCATTTCTAGTACCACACTTCTCTTTTTGAGAATTAATTGAACCCGTGCAATAAATCTGTTTAGAAGAGAACATTTTCTTATTCCTAGTTAGTGGTCCCTTGTAGATGGTAATTTACTACACCTTTTCATATGCTTTTTTTTCTGTCATTCCTTCCTGACCACAAATACCACCAGATGCAATTCTGACCCATTTGTTCCCCCTTCACTGCTTTCTTGATCTTTGTATTACACATCAGTCCATTGGAGACTTTCCTCTTTCCATTGGGAGATACATAATTGATAATCTTATGTTACTGTCCAACCTGGGAGTGAGAGTCAAGTAAAATTGATAAGTCATTCATGAGAGACTCAGGTTTTTGCTTTTATTAGCCTGAGCCATCCTTCAACAGCTGATTTACAGTGCCATGCTATGATCCCATTGTTGTGTATGTGCAAGTTTTGAAATACAGTCTCACAGAGTTACCATGCAAATGTGACTCAAATGATGTTGTGCATGCATCCCTGTTCACATGCATTTCATGTCATGCACCACTTTTTATTAGAAATTGTCAACACTGCAGTAGACCAGACCACCACCATTCTCCAGGAGAAGTGAACCATTGTTGGCCACTCATTCCCATGTTCCATTGGCTGGCACCTCCAGCATCCACTTAATTACAGAAACACTGGTCATCTGGATCATTGCCAAGTCTCTGTCCCCCTATGTCAAAAGGGCCATTGAAAGTTTACTATTCTTGTCCCCTTCTGAAAACAAATTCATTTTCGTTATATGTTCTGCTGACCCCTTGGTTGTGTATATCTATTCATCTGTAGTTCCGATTTCTGTGGGGTGTTTTTGTAGTTTCTCTTCTAATGAATAATTATATTTTGAAATCTATTTGGTTTTGCATTATATACCAGTCAACACTGTATTAGGATTGTTATTTATATTCTGTAATGGATTCCTGTTTCTCATCAATGGGTGCATATATTATTTTAGCAATGGATTGTTTTGAAATTTGGTTTAAAGAAATAAATGAAAGATGGCTGATTGATACATTTTGACAATATTCTATGTCCTTTGTTTTTTTGTGATGGGCATCCTTGCATTGTCAGTTTTTGCAAGGAATATTTTGAACTCTGTTTTCTATGAAATCAAATAATAGTGTTCTTGGACGTATATTACCTTGCTGCATGCAACTTCACCCAAACAGCAGCAACTAATTTAATTTATAGTGTAATTAATCCACAAACTAGTAACAAATGGAGCTTAAAATAATTTATTTGTTAATCATTTAAATGAAGTTTTAAATTATTAATGGTTTTAAGCTCCATTTGCTACCATTGAGTGGATTAATGCAACTTGTATGCGACCCACATGCATTTTTACTTGTATTTTTGCTGTATTATTCATATCCTTGTTGGGGGAGGGTCACTATAACAGTAAAGTATAACATCTGGGGCTATCCACCTTAGGACTTAGGGGCTGTTCTTTCCTGGTCAGAGTTTTCAGTAGCTGCACTGTGATCCCTAAGAAGGCCTGCACTGATATTTCATGTGCTCAAGCAGAACAGTGAAAGTCATATGGGGTCATCATGCATAATGAGTGTTGCTAGGATATTGCTTGGGTGTTTTCTCGGTTCTTCTCAACTCACTCATTATTTTACTTCTCCAGTAAGAGCAGAATAATCTCTTCTGTTTAGTGGATTATGACACTCAGCTGTTAAAGTTCACTTGCAAGATCTTTGGTCAAAACTGATATGAAGGTTTGAAATATAATTGTGGTAGCACTTTTTATTTCCACAATAAACTGTGTTTTTCAGTAGATCATTATTTCAAAAAACTTTTTTAAAATAAACAGCAGGGAGTTTGACAAAATGATAGGAAAAAAAACAAACAAAAGTCAATTAGTGCTTTTGAAAGATAGGAATGTAACATTATCTTCATATGTATATTAGTTAATATGAACCTATGGCTTTGGGAGTATTTAAAAGGTTAAACTCTCACTAACTATATTTAATTCATCCCCTGCCATAATGCAAACGTCTATTCACTGTAATTTAAAAGATTAAACTTGCAGTAGCTATATTTATTTCAGCCCCTGCCATAATGCAAACTTCTACTCACTGTAAGATCCTTGCAAATGAATATTTTAATATAGTGCAGAGAATCATGAAGAAACAGTAGGTACCTACATCATATATATGTTGGACTGGCGTCAGTCTGTTACAAGACTATAGGTATATGACCATTTCCAGTTACATGTGAGAAAGTTAAAGAAAGTAAAAAGAGATTCTTACTTGTCTAAGGATGTATAATGTAAATTCTGCTTCACTATCTCCAGGTTCTCCTCTGAAAGATATTTCTTTTGTGGAGAGTTTATATTTTATGAGAGAATTTATATTTCTTTTGACCTGTAGGAAATCCTATTTTGGTAAGAGATTTAAAAAGATTATAACATTTCCAGGTCTACTGTGCATGGTACAACTGTTTTATTGTTCTTTCATAGATGTTTTGATACCAAATAGTCAGTATCCAGAAGGTTAACAGGATGTATAAATTTCAGCTGGCTAGGCAATATATATAAGAAAAACCCTTCTTATCTTCAATTGGTCAGAGTGGAAAAGTTGTTTCTCCTTTACCTTTCCCATTTGATAAAGATTATATAGTATTAGGTAAATATAGCCAATGTAGACATTTGATAAATATTTTACAGTATTAGATAAATATAACCAATACATATACAAACCTAGATTTTTATTTAATTTGCATTGTTTTGTATTTAAGTTACATTGTAGTGCAAATTCAAAAAAAAAATTACAATCTAGTCCAAACAATAATACTAACAACAGATTACAAGCCTGCGTAGCTGCAGTACATACAAACGGGGTTCATACACTAAAATGTTCTTATCATGCTGTAGACACTTCACTAAGTTCAGTTGTTTCTTGATTAGTTTTGAGGAGATTTGCATGCCTTGCAGCAGTCTTACCCTTAAGATGTCAGATCGACACTACTGAATGCTCAAATAACTTAAGGTAGTTTATATGCGCAACTAGTGGATGATATCATTGTGAGCTTATAAAGGAAGGGAAATGTTTTCTCCTAAAATAATTATACTGCCTACATCTCAGTATCACAAGATTTATGCTTCAATAACAATATAAGAAAATCTCTCAGCAATTTTACCTGAAAAAAAATAAAAACAAAATAAAATTCGAGGAAATGATAGATAACCAGGGAGTGAAATATGACTGTAACTCCTTTTGAACACTTCCATAATTCTGCAATGCAAAAAAAAAATATTTAGAAGAATGGACAAGACCTGAAAACCTGTTTTAAATTGATTATATCTATATGAGCTCGTAAATGCAAAAAATATTTAGGGTGGTAACTCTGGGGACTTCTTTTCACACAAGAAGAATCTTTCATGGTAGCTCAATTCACTGATGCAGGGCGATTTATCTCAATATGAAGGCCTGCTTCACAATAACCTGAAGGAGATAAAAACCTTTTACTGAACCTTTACAGTCTTCCAGGACAAGTTTCATGCAGAACATCTTAAGAATAATATCAGTAACACCGTAATAACATTTCACATAAACCTACAACTCTGTGAAGATGAGTTCAGGATTTGAAAGGGAGCAGTGCAGCATAGCCTTCATCACTTCAGCATTCATAATCCATGTTTACCTAATTATTTAGTAGGTATTTTAACAGAAAGATAACTTCAACCGGTTTACTCCACATTATGCTAGATCAAAATCTTTTAATCTTTTGTTCCATCATTCATCATGAAACAATTTGAAAGATAATAATTTACTTTTCCACTTAAATATGATTCCACATCAAGCACCACTTCTAAAAAATATTGCACATATTTTCATCTCTCTGGCATAGATGGATGAAGACCTGAGTACTACCCATATAACCTCTGACTAAGCAATGAGAGAAAATTAAATGGGAGTGAATGGCTGATAACTGCTTTCCAATTCTGGGGCAGAGGATTGGTCTAATCTGCTATAGTGGTCCAGCTTATTGGAGATGTAGTGCCATAGCAAATAGTACTGTGGGCTAAAGACATGTTTGGTACTGCAAAGCCATTCAATGTAGTTTTCAAGGGGCACATGTACAGAAGCATGCAGATGCACTGCAGATGTGTACACATCAGTCAGTGGAGTGGGATGCAGACATCCTGGATAGTTTTCTGGGCTGGGAATAGTTAAGACCCTTCCTTAAACATGGGACACCCTGTCCTATATAGGGCGAAGCCAGGCCCCTAGGCCACTGAGATGAGGGAAATGCACTGACCTGTAGTTATGCAGAATGGAATATTCAGGCAAAAGCCATAAACAGCCTTAGGGGCTGCCTAGATGAAGGCTCCTTTCAGTCATCTCTCCCCCTCTGCCACACATCTCTATGTGGCCACTATAATGGGGTAATGAATGGGACCAGTACTTACAGGGGTGCTAAAGTTTGACAGGTAAATAAAAAAAAGGCAGATAGAAAAAAAATTAAAGGAGTCCACAAAATCAAATAAAATATATATTTTCCTAGAAAAATGTGAATTTGTTTCTTGTACTGTAGCATAAGGTCTAGACCCTTTGCAGTGCTCTTTACTTAGGGTACTGCATGACTGAACCCATTTATTCTATTCTATCTTGGCTTATTCAACAATAAGATTTCATGCTTCCGTAGTCGCTGCTTGTTTCTAACCTTTCTATAGGTGGCAGCAAAATTATCTGATAAGGCCTTCCTAAGCATTGTTTCTCACTTAAAGGAAACACAAGTCATATTTATCTTTCTTGGGTCCTGAAGGTTATGTTGGAAAACTTAATTTTTCTCTTCCTATCAGAAGTTGAAAATTCAGTAGATGTAAAACACATAACAGAAAAAAATACTCTAATTAATGTTACTGCATGCTGAAGGATTTCAGTGTTAAAAGTTTTATGTAAACCATATTACATAGTATTTAATAACCAAATGGTGCTAGTGAAGGTAAATTCAGTTTTCATGCCAAAGGCTGTGTCAGCAATGACACTGAACTAATCTAAAACAGTGCCGCTTATTTCCCCAAAGTTCCAGATAAAAGACAAACATCCCCTTTATATGCTGGATGTGCACAGAAATGCAGACATTGTATAATGAGAACTAATGAATTCAGTAAATCTGATAATTTTTTTTGTCTCAGTCATGACGCTTATGAATAAATTATGGTTTGCCCACTGGTTTGTTTTTGATGTAATAATTATAATACATTTTTGCAAGACCCAACAAGAACAACATTCCACTGTTTTATCAGTGAGATATTTCAGAAATGCTTCTATACAAGATATCTTGGAATCTGCTACATGCAGCACTACCTTTTACATTTTCACAAAACACTAGAAGATGGTCACACAGTCCAGATGGGGTTCCTATCACATCATCAAACTTTTACAAGTTCGAACCACATATGGTCGAGACCATATGTTCGAATTTGTAAAAGTTTGAGTGTGTGAATGGAAATCTCCATAGGCAGAGGTTTCCATTCACTTCAATGTGGTGTGATCTCAGAGTTGGTATATTTAAGTAGCGGGGGTTTGGGGGGTGCAGGGGTGCTTGCCCCCCTGCTTACAACAGTTTATTTTGTTGTCCGTTGTGTTTTTTTTTAACTAGTTGAAGTTATGTAACTTCGAACATAATGGTTTGAACTTTAGGTGTTCGAATTTACATAACTTCGACTATGTGATATAAACCCATCCAGATGTTGGAGAGGTTTTGGCACAGCTATACTGCAGTGGATCCTGTAACAACCCACCTCTCCCATGAGTACACTATACTGTTTGAGAATCTTCTCAGTGTTATAAATTACTATTTTAGTGACCCTCCCCAAATAAGACAGTACAGTTCTAACAATAAATCTACCTTTTCTCTACCCTCCCCAAGAAACCGTATCCATAGTTTCTTTGCAACTGTTTTGCTAGAATATGACAGTCACCATTTGAATAGTTCTTGAAATAAGTTCATTGTATAAAGGATAATAGTGTACTTTAAACAGACTTCCCTATGAACTCAGAAAGGGCTTGAATAACAGAAGATAGCTGATAACAAGTCAAAAATAGTGTATTGTACACCTGCTAAAGCACCATAGAATGCTGTTATAAGACCAGTGTTAGCAGTCCTAAGGGTAAGAGCAGCTATCATGAAAACTCAGGTGAAGAAAAAGATGATCATAAAATTGGTAAGCTGAAACATCATGATGTTATGACTATCTTCTTTCATTTATTTATTTATTGGTTTCACCATAGAGCAACTAGCCTAGAATTTACTTTGAAATTAAGAGTCTTTTAAGAAATGACTGAAATAAAACAAACAAGTCTAAATAGATCATTTTCTCAGCATCACAAAGCTACTGTAATATTTCTTCCACAGAATGAGGGCAACCATTTTCAATAGCAACTTTCTGTTGTTCATCAGCTAATACATATATTTGTATTAGTCACTCAGCGAAATATATCATATTGCATTCAGAGCATTTTTACTGCTCTCTTGTATTACTGTGAAGGGTAATGGATTCCAAGTAATCTTTTTACTATGATAGTTTTGTTTTCCAAGTAACACACTATAATGCAGATGAATGCTGTTTATCTTTTAGTGTCACGTCTAAATACTATCCATTAGCTATGCTCATGAAGATAATAGAGATATCCCCTCTAATGTCTTATGTTCATATGACAGTGAAGACATAAATGTCCAACTAAGCATAATAACTCAGACGATTAATAAGTTAAGTTAGGCTGGCTACACTGCCAAATATTCCAAAGTAGGCCTGTGTTAAATATTCTACAGCTAAAATCTAACAGAATAACATCACCTCTTCATTTCTCTAACCAAATGATAAATGCAAAAGTATTTTTTCCTCTTATCATTAGTTAAGGCAATAAAGGTTTTGCTTTATATTTCCCTGTCATCTCTCCACTTTAACAAACTCCCACAGATGTATAGATATTAACCACAAAAATCTCCAATTTCAGGTTTTACAGCAGGTAAGTTTTACATAAAAATGCCCCATTTCATTATAAGGTAGAACTTTGCTAGAGACTGAAATGAATTTAGTCAGTCTAATATTTTCCCCTTATCGTGTGAAAACCAAAAACGTGTGCATCTTAATAACTTACACTGAATACAGTATGAGAAACAGTTATGCATCCTTTTTGCACTCTCTCACATGACTTTGCTTAATATGTAATGATCCCATATTTAGGGTGCACATGTGTGCGGTTTTCCTGCTCTGCATATAAGGAGTTGTGTATATCCCCAGGATTCCTAGTTTTTTCTATTCACTAAAATAGCTAGCATTCTTTGTAGATATGTGCCATTGGAATTTTCCAATATTTGATTCCAAAAAGGAGAAACATTAGCCTTGACTTGGATCCACATGACCTAGTTTCAACTAGCAGCCTGAATGCTGGGGCAGCTGATGTGGAGAAAAAGAGGAATAGCGAGGAAAAGTGAAGGTAAGGGGGGGGGGGGTCAGACTGGAGACATGACCTGTGGCTTGTTTTCTGATAATGAACATGAAGCAAAGTAAGTAGTGAGATAGAGAAGGATGGTGGAAAAGACCTTTATAGCTTATCGTTTTAACATTGTATCAGAGATGGACACGCCCCTCACAGTGAATGCCTCACTGCATGCCAACACACATATCTACACACAACCCACCATGTTAGGAGATAGGACATAATTGTTAATTCAACATGGTATGAAAGTTCCCTGCATGTTAACTTCTTTCGCAGGTCATGGTAAATTCTAATCTTAAGGCCAAGATGGTGTCCTGATGTGGAGAAGAGAGATTTATCCTGTGAAGAGACATGTCTGGAACTTTCCCAATATATATGATGACCACAGGGTGTCTAGAGCAATGAAACAAGAAGAGGATACAGAGTCAGTGATAGCTGACCCTTCCAATCTAACTCAGTAATAAGACATACAACTTGTAAAAAATAACAAATAAAGTAAGAGACAAATGAAATGACAAGCTTTTTGCTTAGGTGGGAGCACAGTGGCAGCAGCTTGTTCAAGTGTTAGTATTTGAATCACATGGTTCAAATGTACCAAGAAGAGGCACTCAAGAAAGCTACTGATATAGAAACAGCAGAAACAGAAGAATGCCTTGCTTAAGAACTGGATGGAGGACATATACAGAGCCCCCAGGCAAAACTTTGGAGGAAAGAAGGTAATGGCTCATAATCCACACCTAAGTTCAGGGCCGAATGCATACCTCACTCTACAGGTGGCTTCTAAATTATCAGCCGTGGTAACATAACTGCACAGGACATCATTTTCTTACTCTTCTGCTGACAATGGAAGTAAGCTTGATCAAGGAAGTGGTCCCACATTACATGCACTTGGAGTAATACTTGGACTCTTAATGACTCATTCAGCAGGATGAACTAATGGTGCTCATCTCTGCAAGGAGAGTGTACAGACTCCCCTGAAATGTTTATGGGCCTGCACAGCTTATCTCATACAGTAAAGCAGTCTGCTGCTGCCGTCCGGTCGCTCATGTTACGACTTAATGCTGGTTTCTCAGGCCCCTAATCCATACCTCGAATGCACCATCCTATTGTTTGTTCAAATGACATTGTGCTTCATGTTTTTCAAACATGCAGCCTATGCTTCATTCTAGCCACTTTCTGAAGGGGAGAAACGATAACTTTTGGTTAGTTACTCCTTGCAGAAGTAGGTATGCTGACTTCATGCATATTACCAAAAATGAGGGTGTGGAGCTCTCTTATTTATATGCTACAGTGGAAATAAGTCCTCCTCCCATGCTAACTCACCTCCACAAGACCATCTTTCTAGAACACTTCCAGTCTGGGAAATGCACTTTAGTGGTGCTATATGACACTCTACTTTCAGAGCTTACCTTAAGAAGATAACAAGAGAAAAACAGTGTATTCTAACCTTTGGAACCTGTTATTAAGAATGCTATGTTTGCTGATTGAAATAATTCAAATCTGAGCCACAAACACCTAAGAACATATATAGGACACTTTTCAAATGCTTCCTTTTCTGCTCTGAAAAAGGTTTCAGAAAGCTTGGTGCTTCCTTACAGTTTTCCTGAAGACTCAAATGGTATAAAGAAGATTATCAAAAGGATTTATTCCACTATAATATTCTTACACTTTATTATGTCTCCTTTTTAGATTTCTTATGGTGCACAGGCATTGGAAAAATGTCTACCCTTTCCAATACAGAAAAGAGAGAGAGAGAGAGAGAGAATGCAGAGAAATATAGTCATACAGAATCTCTCATCTGGTTCCAAAGGTCTCACTGTACCTGAGGTACTGAAGATGAGATGGCCAAAGGTGCAACCACTGGCTCATTCATACACATGGTTCCATTCCTCAGGGTCTCTTCATTTCATTAGAAACTATACCAGGCTGTCCTGGACATCCCTCTTTGCCATAATGCTATTTGTGAAGGCAACTCAGGACATAACTGATACACTCCAGAAATAGATTAACTCTTTTTCTGTTAAGTATATAAAATCCCCATACTGACCTGCTGAACTTTTGTTGACATTTGGAAGAAAAAGATAGCCAGGTATCAAAGAAGCTTTGCTAAATGCCCTATGATTACTTCTATTCAAACAGTCTCTTAGTTATTCCCAGTATCTTTATTAGGTCACTTTGGTGAGTGGATTATTATGTTGGTTCAGTCATGATATGAAGGCCATCTCCCCGAACATAG
The DNA here is from genome assembly GCF_019279795.1 of Protopterus annectens. Lineage (NCBI taxonomy): Eukaryota > Metazoa > Chordata > Ceratodontiformes > Protopteridae > Protopterus > Protopterus annectens. The sequence continues at coordinate 1,127,642,130 of NC_056739.1, forward strand.
AGGTCATTCAATGGAATTAGGATCTAGTGTTATTTAGGTTTCACCTGAAACATCCTTCTCAGGAAAAAAAAACTTATTGTTAAAGATCTTTTTTGGCACAGTCTGCATCACTGCTTGGAGAACAGAAAGCAAAGACTGTTTCAGCTGAGGAATGAAGAAAGGGAATTCTATCTAGTCATGGATGCTTAGAAGTTAGATGGAGATCCTGTATAATTAATGACCCATTAAATTAGTGTAGTCATATAATTCAAACAAAACTTTCAGTTACTGTCCAGTCTACTACTACTACCACTGGATTTAGGAAAGTGCTAGCAGCCATGACCAGTGCTTACTGCCAAATCAACATCTGTGACCACACAGGAGAGTCCTGCAATTTGATGTGAGTGTGCAATATTTTTACTATAAGGATCTGGCTTTTCCTCCTGCATTGTCATTGCCAAAGTACTATCCATAGTAATAGGATCCAATCAGTAAAGTAACTTCCTGGTATTTCCTTATTTGGACAGTTAGTTGCTGTCAGTCCTTACCAAGATAATTTAATGATAAAGCTAATCTGGGTTTTGCCATGGCTGCAGTTAGATGAGGTCACTCTCTAGTTGCAGCAAATTCATTTTACTCTGATATATTTCAGAGCCCTTCCGAAAGGCCCATCAAGCTCATGCACCTTTTCTTTTAGTTGTCACATAAAAATGATTCATATATGCATTGTGTATCTAATAGCAGTAGTTCTCAGTCAGACAACACCACACAACCTCACATATACTGGCTTTGTCTGGATTTTACTCCCTGAAATCACAGCAGTGTAGTGTTTTAGGTTGAAAAATGTTATGCTTTATTTTTTTTTTATTTTGGTGATTTGTGAAATACATGTTCATGAATGTATTTTATTTTTGACAAATTATCCTAAGATTATGTCCACTACAATAGGTATTATAAAGTAATATATATATATATATATATATATATATATATATATATATATATATATATATAGTAAAATCTCGTAATAGATATTCCAATGAATATATGTGTGTGTGTGTGCGTGTGTGTGTGTGTGTGTGTGTGTATATATATATATATATATATATATATATATATATATATATATGTGTATATATATATATATATATATATATATATATATATATGTATATATATATATGTATATATATATATATATGTATATATATATATATATATATATATATATATATATATATATATAGTGAAATCTCTTAATAGATATTCCAAAGAATATAAATAACTTGAAATGTCTGATCCTTAGGGCTACAGGGACATGTAAAAAGTTGCTCAGAATAAATTACTCTATTTCCTTATAGACTCTGAAATATAGATGCCTTAAATATAGTACTTGTGTATAGTAGTGGAGGAGAAAAGATGGTTGGCATACATTTTTATTTTGTTTATTTATTTATTGACATTTGTTAACCGGGTTGGTCCAACTGGGCTTGTGGCCCATTTTCAGTGGAGACCCGAGGAGAAAAGCTCCAGTTACAAACAATTTACAGTGTATAAAAAAAATTACAGTATATACAAAAATGTCACAATCAAAAAATTACAGAAATTTGAAATACAAGTCTAAGATACAAAGTAGAAAGCATGCACATTGTGATGTACACATAGCATTATTTACAAAGATAAATATAGATTCATATAAGATTTTAATTCCTTCAGTATTGTTATTTGTGTTTAGTAGGTAACTGCGTTGAAGGTTACTAAGTGAATTGGGGAGAGATTGTTTTAGATACATATACGGGGGTATGTTGGGTTATGTTGGGTTGAGACAGGGGCAAGTTTTGGTGTTAAACAGATGAAGTTTATGTTCTTTTTCAAAGTGTGATGGGTGGGTAATGGAATGTATATGTAAGGGAAGTTTGTTCCAAGCTTGGGCTACAGAGCATTTATACAGAAGTTTTCCTACATTTTTCTTTGGCTGTTAGATATCCAGGAGTTGCTGGTTAGAGGTGTGGAAGGTCCAAGGTGGGGTATAGGTGGAGACTATGGATGAGAGAGCTGGGGAAGAAGGTTTGTATACAATACAGTGTAACATCTGAAGTTGTGATAGAAGGAGTTGGGGGAGTTGAAACCATTGGAGAGAGTTTAGGGCCAGGCAGTGGTGTGAGTTGTATGGAGAGTTTGTAATAAACCTAGCTATTTTATGATCCGTTTGTCGAAGTTTGTTCAAGGATGTGGCCTGAATGTTGGTTAGAGCAGGGGCAGCATATGTGAGGGAGGGGAGGAGCAGTGCCTGTACTAGGCAGAGTCTAGCAGTAGAAGTTAGAAAATGTTTGTTGCGGTATAGCCAGCCTAGTTTCTGATGTGTCTTTTGATGCATTGGAGTATTTGCAGGTTGAATTTGAGTTCATCATCAATGATGACACCTAGGAGCTTTGTGTGGATTTCAGGATTAATGATTGTATTGTTGGAGGATATATAGTAAAGGTGGATTTATGGTGAGAAAGATAACGGGAGCAGAAAGAGTAAGAGTTTGGTCTTTTAGGGTTAAGGATGACTAGATTGTTAGACAAACATTTATCAGTGGCTAGAAAGGTGTGCTGGGTTTGGGTATGGAGATCAGAGATATGGTTGGAGATGGAGATGAGAGTTGAATCGTCTGTGTATTGGATGAGGGAGAATTGTTTACAAGATGTATAAAGTTCATTAGTGAAGATGTTAAAGAGCAAGGGACCCAACATGGAGACTTGTGGTACCCCGGTTGGGACTGGAATGAAGAGAGAGTAGGTTGAGAGCCATCTGACAGGTTGTTGTCTACTGGAGAGGTAGCTGGGAGAACCAGACAAGAGAGGTAGCAGATAGGTTGAGGTTAGCAAGTTCAGATAGCAATTAGTTTAGGTCACAAATTGATGACCATATTGGAAAAATGTAATGAATTCACATTTGTAATTACCATACCATAAATTATTTTATACTTGGATACATTTCTGTGTGTTGCTATGTTGGTTACTTTTAATGGACTTCCAATTGCAACATTTCTTCCTACAGCAAACTCTGCAGGTGACATTTATTACAAATATTAATTATTTTATACTAATTAGCCATAAAGAATTAGATGAATGTTTAGTTTGCTAAAACTGTGCTCACAAGTAATTATAATTCAGATCACTCACAGAATCCATGGAAACAAATTTATTGGAATCATATTAAAAAATATAGATATACACACTAAGCTGTTAACCATGATACAAAAGGCCAACATATCAGTCTGAGATGGCTAATTCTACAGAATTTATGTCCCAAGTAATTAATTTACATGTAATATGATCTGAAGTGGTAGTTACATCAGATTCCATGACCAAGCATCATGGTTAGGGTAACAACCTAACAGCTCTTAACAGATATTTTTTGGGAACCCAAGGGATATCTTATCAATAATCTAATTTCAAGTCAGACTGTTGCAAGATTTATTACTAGATTATCTGTTCCTCTGCCAGTACACAGTGATTCTCAGCAGATCTTTTAGAGATATGTAGGTTTGTTACTTACAAGCACTTTTTCAGTAATATTAATTTCATAAAATAACTGCCTGCCTCTTAGACTAAGAGATTAGTAGTATTCTATGTAGCTTGTTCTCCCGAAGTGTATAAACAAGCAAGGCATTCATTTGTTAACAAGTGCACTTCTGGCTAGAAACATTTAGCGCACTGAATACCTCTTATGGCTAAAATTCTATCATCATTGTCAGTTTGCTACTTTAAAGTTCTAGTCTTCTCCCTTTTTTTTGTCTGTGTGTGTGTGTGTGTGTGTGTGTGTGGGGGGGGGTGTATTTCAATGTTTTCCATGTTGATTGGTAGCTTATGACCTCACAAGTGGTCATGATAAGCCATGTTCCATTTTGAAATAGTCCATAAAATCCTATCCCTATACCAGCCATCTAGTCTTTTCTTAAAAATTATGTGGCTTGTGGTTAATCTAGTTTTGACTGGTAGTTTGTTCCACCTTCCCTCTTTGCTGTGTTTAAGAAGTTCTGCCCTGTAAGGCCAATGCACCCTGTCAGTGAACAAGCACAGGAAAAACTCTTTATGAAACAGATTGAAAGATAGTTAAAATTTCACCAAAGCATTTCCCAGTTTGTTTGCTAATGTGACTAGCTCACTTCAAGTCATATGTTATCAAAACACTTAGGTCCTCATAAATATGCCTTTTGTTATTAATTAATTTCCTAAGGCATATGGGTTTTCAGCACTGCTGTTCCTCACATCTGGCAATTATATAATATTTTGTTTGCAGTACATTATTCATTCAACTCATCAAGGTATTTTTATAAATCCAGTCATAGACTCTTAAGTCTACTTTCATGTTGTGGAAAAATAATGAATAAGGTAATATTGGATAAGTTACTGTCAGAATTGGAAATATTGGGACTTGAAACCATATATCAGCATACATATGTTGAAAATTGATGTATTACCACCTGTAACATGATGTTCTATAACAATATAATAACAGCTATGAATACAAATTTGTGATGTGGTATAATTTATATAAATTTAGCTTTGGCATTTGATATGGTCATACACAAATCACTAACAAATTAGAACAACCAGGTATCAATGTACTCTTGATAAGATGGATTGCTGTATGACTTACAAATAGGACATGGCAAGTATCATACAGCAACTGGACAGGTGAAATTCTTGGTCACAATCAGGGTGTCCCACGGGGCTCTGTCCTAGTCCCATACTTGTTTTGATTGTATCTTTCAGATCTTTCTTTTTCATCTGAGGACTTCTACAGTCTGTATGTAGATGATTTGATATTGTGTAAACTGATTACACATGTTACAGATAGGGAATGTCTGCAAAAAAACTTGATTAAATTGACCATTTGGGCACAGGAGAATAATATGCTGATAAATGCATAAAAAACTAAGCATATGAGGTTTGGGAGACATGAACTGAAAGGTGAACATTTATATCATACCTCTTAACTTTCCAGATTTTTGCAGAATGTCCAGATTTTTGTCTCATATTTTTGCCTAGTTCCTCATAAAATTTGTGGTTTTATGGCAAATCAGTGAGGATTGAAATCATTAAATAATAACAAGCATTTGAGTTTCAGACTTCATATCCATCATTAAAAAACATGCTAAAAATGTTATTTTAGCAACTTTCAATGTTTGTAGGAGTAATATTTAAAATCTGTCTCTATTTTTGGTCTTTTGCCCTCCCTCCCCCCATTATTTTAGGCTTTGTCCAGATTTCTTGTAATGAGTGGTTGAGAGCTATACATTTAATACAGCAAAAGGTGAATGAAACTGAAGATTCATTTAAGGACCTGAGTATATGGTGTGACAACTCACCACTGGACCAATAATCAAGGAGCCTCAGCTCTCACCACTGTCAACAGTGGGGAGTGTACACTGGGAGGATGACAAGTATAGCCACAGTATTTCCATATGCAGCTCTCTGCATCAAGTGTAATTTCCCTTAAGAGCACACAGAGACCACAGTCAGTCTGAGGCTGGTTTCTCCCTCTTTCTCCAGATCCCAAATAAGGCTTCCCACTGGCACAGCTATATAGTTGAGATATCAGCTGAATGGCCAAGGCAAGACCTCCAACAACCACTCTGTCCAACCAGTGATTCATGTCCCTGCCCTGTAGGTGATACACACACACTCTTTGAGGTTTGATTTACACACACACACACACACACACACACACACACACACACACACACACACACACACACACACACACACACGTGCGTGCACACACACGCACACACACACACACACACACACACACACACACACTTGGAAAAGGCTGGCACAGGTTTACTAGCTATGTCCCCTTTTGCCCAGACTATAAGGTAGTTACCACTGCTACCAGCCAACTCCATATCAGCTATTTAAAGACCCTTAACAAATGGTGTCCAGTGTTACTGTGTAATATTAATATTAATATAAATGGTAGTTTGAACAAGAGCAAGGCTGTTAGGAGTGGCTCACACAGTGTCACCAAATAAATATCCAATTACTCTCAAAACACAGATCAGCTAGAATGAAAGTTTTAAATAAATGTATTAATAAATAACAAAAGAACAAGAATGTACTCAGTATATATTCATAGTGACATCAGAATTCAAATCACAGGAAATATTTAAAACAACATTGCAGGACAGTCTCAAATAAATAAAGAAAAATATCTAAACTAAACTTTGCTATATTCCTGAGTATATCTAAGAGAATTATACTATTCCCTAGTAACTTACTTCATCAGGGCAAGGCAGATGTGGTGAATGATTCTTGTCAGGTCCAAGACAGAATACTGAATGCCCTGCCTCTCTCAGAGAGTTCTCAAATTAATGTCTCAAATATTACTGCTGGGATAGCTTGCAGAATGACATCATTTCTTGTCATCTAACTCTATCCCAGGTGAATCCCCCACTGCTGGAATCTGGCAGTATTTAGCATCTGCCTGTGAAAATACATGGACCTCAGATCTTTAGCACATGCTGGAAGTCATAAAGCAATTGCACTCCTTCACATTTCAAAACTGTTAATTAGTTCACTCCGAAGACAATACAGGATGCTTCTCAGCACAGGCATTATGTCTCTGGCCTAGCCTATAAATGAATTTAATTTCAGCTAGTTTTCTGAAATTAACTTCATGTATTCAAGTTTCCACTGTTAAAATATATACATTTAAACAGTTACAATAGTGCATGTACATTTCTGTTCTCTTCCATCAGGGTACACTGTGGTTACATTTTAAGCACAAGCACTTTATAAAATACCTTTTTAACACACATATCTGTACAGACCAGTCTGATATACACATGACAGACAGTTCTAATATAGTTGGAACACAAGCATCCTATATAAATCATTATGATATATACGGTTGGGAGGGTGGCCTAATGGTTAACAATATAGAAACCTTATAAGAAAACAAGCATGAGTAAACTGGAATGAGTACAATGAAGATATACCAAGGGCATCTATGGATATGAAATTTTAAGTTATTATGACAGACTAAAATATTTGAACTCGTACAGTGTCTCTTATAGATATGTAAGAGGAGACTTTATTCAGGTATATAGGACATTTAGAGACAACCAGATATGGGAATATTTGGTGTTATCAAAAGTCATAAAGAATCATTGTACAACTTATGTAAGAGGTTCTATAGGAATGAGACGTACTAGCTGGTTCTCTGACAGAGCAACTGATGCATGGAGTAGACTACCAAATTACATTAAAGCAAGCACTAGTTTCGGTATTTTTAAGAACAGCCTGGAAACTTATTATGGGAACAACTGCTTTGGTATATTGATAGGCTAGAAGACCATTAATGCTTGTGCTTAAGTTATTTGTATGTATGTATGTATGTATATAATGGTGCATTTGGTCACTACATAAATGTACAAGGCATGCATCTTTAATATTACCTTTAAATTTTACCAACCAATAGCGACACTGATTGGGTACTTCAAATCAAAAAGAAAGAAAAATTGACAGAGGGGATTTCAATTTATGATCCTTCATCAGAGTTAACTATTCAGAGACAGGCACAGTCAATACTGCATGCAAGACAAAAATCTGGACAAACAAAAATCAGGCTTATAGGATAAACAAATCAAACATTATTGCTTGGTGGTTATGTAGTTTTGCATACAAGAAGCAACATATGTGTTTCTATTGGAAATGGCTATAACTGCATTATTTGGATCAAAATTCAGTTGCAGAATATTTAATACCTGTAAAAAAATGAAACATGTCAAAATAATATCACAGTTAGATACTGGTAAACTATATTGAGACATTGTAGAAAACAGTAAACATAAGACAGTTCAAACAGCAGATATGGTTTGCAATCTGATCATTAATTTTTTTTAAATTGTTGACATTTTTCCACTTAAGAAAATAAAGGCATTACAACAAATTGAGTGTATAAATTTAAATTTAGTATGCAATCAGAATATTATCTGTTTCGAGTAGAACAACAAAATACTTACTCCAGAAAGCAACATGATAAAGCATTACATTTATCCAAATAACATGGGTAATCAAATATTTACTAATACTATGGCTGCAGACAAAAACTGGGAACATTCTAGATTCTTGAGGTACTATCTTGAAATGAATGGCTAGTGCTCAGTGGTTAATTACAGATGGTGCTATATGATGAGCTAATGATACGAAGAGAACACCTCAGTTGTTATTTACCTTGCCTTTACGCAAAAGTGCTTTCACATTGTTTGGGTCGAGCTCAAGAACAACATCACATGTTGACATCACTTCTTCATAGCATTCCAGTTTGAGGTAAGTCAACGCCAGATTGTTCAGGCATTTCACGTGATGGTATTGCATATCCTCCTCTTCTTTAGCTGTTAGAGGAACTGATAAATTCATCCAATAAACATTTAGATTTAACATCCACAAAGTAAACAGCACTTCAGGAAATCATTGTAAGAATAGTTTTTACAGTCCACAAATGTCATTAATTTCACAGATATGTGTTAACATTGCATTTCTTATGATAATGTGTCTTTTTATAACATATGAATCTTAGAAAAAGGCAACACAGAGTCAATTGTCTTTAGTATACAAAGCCAGCAAAAGAGGAAAGTAAAGTGATGAGTGAAACATCAACCAAAGTTTAGTGACAATACAGTTTGGGAAATATTTGTGATGTGATTGATTCCTTGAACATTACTATTACCATGTTTGCCCTGAGTCTGTAAACTTTCTGTCATAATACTGTTAGTTTTATGATAGCAGTATGAGATACTTGGTATCAGGAAAGGAAAAGGTGTGTATGACCAATAGGGATACTGATTGCACAAGGACCAGCTGTCTAGGATGTAATCTCTGTCTTTTGCTAATGATGACTGCCTCTTCAGTGATTTGCTGAACAGCTGAAATCCATTAAGACAAAGTTTGGCAACTCTGTTTTTCATCAGATTGGATTTGTTGAACTGGGTCACAGGTGATATGGTTCAGCTGACAAAATGTAACCTAACCTTAGGTGCTGCAACCTGACTAGATTCCAGCTATTTAAGCAGTGATACAAGTGGTCTACCCACATGTGGATATCACTGTGTTGTGAGTGGTACAAGCATTCACAGAGTTCAAGATATTTCCTCCCCCACCCTGAAGAACATAACTGGTCCTACAGTGAACTCCATATCAACCATTTAAGGACATTTAACTCCATTGTTTTACTGGCATAGTTATTCCACCTGCTTTCAATGGACTGTGTCTAACAAGCCCACATTTTCTGAAGCACATTTTGGTAGTTGTGTCATCTCTAGTATGTGAAGGTGATGTTGAATATTCTGGTATTAGCCTATGCAGCAGTGATTACTGAATGGTATGGTACAGATATGACAGAGGAATAATTAAAGAGCAGCAGATACCCTGTGCAATACATGTAGACATGAGCTGGATTCATGACACTGTCATAAACAGACTCCATCACAGCAATTTAGGAGGAGGCAAGATGAAATTTCAACCCTTAATCTGTAGGATGCCTTTTCAAGTTCTTATTAAACAATCAAATAAACATGAAACTGTTTTTATAATGTCACATAATAAGTTTTTTCAGCATACTTCTAAGAGACCTTACTCATAACAGCTATGGTGCTGCAAGTCCAGTGTAGCTGTAAGCTGTCATGTAGATCGTGAGAAAATAAAAGGCAGAGCATTTTCAAATTGAGCATTCTTCCATAATATTTAACACCTGTAATCTTATAATCACAACTCTCAACTCTCAAGAATTTTGCAGACGACCTCTGATTTGCCTCAAATTTTTGCCCCATCCCTCATAAAATGTTTGATTGTATGGTAAATTAGTAAGGATTATAGCCAGCTAATAATGACAGATGTTAGAGCTTCATATTCTTCATTGCTCAGAAGGCGTATGTAATGCAAAACCTGCTCCATGAATTTTTAAGTGAGTGTAATATTTAAAAATTGTCCTTGACTTTTGGTCCTTTCCTCCCATTACTTTTGGCTTTGTCCAGAACTGTTGAGCAAAGAAGTTGACAGATGTGCTTACACTATCTGCTGCTGCTTCATTCCCAACATCTCATTTCCATATGTTATAAAATCTTTGTATATTTGAAGGGTTTTAAATATGCTGTAAAAACAAGGGCTGCAAGACTGAATTGCAATTAGTGATCTACCCTGTAGAGAGCAGTGACTTTATATACTAACATCAAGACTGCATTATCTCAGATAACTCCTCTTACCTAAAGGTAGAGTCATTTCAGAGTTAATATTTGTAAACTGTAGGGGATGAGTGAGGTGCAAACCCTCATGCTGGAAGTAAAATACTCATAACATGAGCAAATTCTGAGTTTTACTCTTTGTATTAGTGATTGTCATTTTGTGATCACAGTATTTTTATTGCTGATCACTACTATATTCCATTTCTGTCATGGAACCAGTAACAAATGGACATCAATTGACTGTTGTTGTGAGAATCTGGGAAGTTCAGTTCTGTAAGTTGAACTTACTATAACATTAGATGTTTGAATGATCACTGCTGTTGTAGCCTAAGCTGTATGGGTTATATCCTGTCAAGGATATAATGGTTGGCCAGCTTAGAAAGCTTCAGAGCACCTTCCATGCACCCAAACTGTCAAGCAGCTTGAGCTGAGCTGACTAAAAGACAAGTTTGGGTGTATAGCCCTTCAGAGCTTTCCTGCAGCAGAGACAGTGAGGCTGAGCCTTGAAAGGACAAAGCTCTGAACAACAAAAAATACATGTCTTCACCCTGGCATAAAAACATAAAAAAAAACAAAGGGAATGTAGGGAGGGAGTGGCTGCTGTAGCAGTAATCATTCGAACATCTACTGTTATTGTAAGTCGAACTTACACAACTGTACTATGTTCTTCATATTGATCACAGCTGTAGTAGCCTTAGCTATATGGGTAGATTACCATATATAACTGCATTTGGGAGGTGGAAGGAGAAGGCTCCAGATGTCCCTGGAGAATGGTCCTATCAAAGCATGATCTAGACCTAGAGAAGAAATCAAGCTTATAGTGCTTTGGAAACGTATGTACAGAGGACCAAGTAGCAGCTTCTAGAATACTTCTAGAATGCAACCCTTTCCAAAAAGCCTAAGATGAAGCCAAAGACCTGGTAGAGTGGGGCTTGACCCTGCCTGGAATAGATTTGTTATGGTGAGTATAACAAAAAGTAATAGTCTTGGACAACCATTGGAAATAGTGTGTTTTGACACAGGTTGCCCCTTCTTCTTACCTTCACAAAAAACGAATACATGATTCAAAGATCTGCAAGATTTAATTCTGTCAAGATAGTACCTGACTTGTCTGTGGACATCCAAGGTATGGAGTATCCTTTCTCCCTTATTTTTAGGTTCATTAAAGAAAATGGGGAGATAGATAATTTGGGTTAAAGAAAACCTGGATACCACTTTAGGCATAAGAGAATGATTAGTTCTCAAGGAAACCCTGTCTTTGTGGAAAATGATAAAGTTTTGACTCACCATAAGAGGTTGTTACTCAGATACCCTTCTTGCAGCAGTTTGACAGTAAAACTGTTTTCTATGTAAAAAACCTGAAATCATCCTGATTAGCTGTTTCAAATGGAGCAAGCATTAGCTTCTCTGCACAAAATTATCATCCCAAGGAGGGGTGACTGATTTTCTAGGAGGCATCTTATGCAAAATCCCTTTCAAGAATATTTTGACATGAGACGGCACTGAAAGAGGAGGATCCATGTGCAGACATGTTACAATGGCAAGTAAATGAACTTTGATAAAAGAATAAGAAGAAAACCTTTGCCATTTGCTAATATATGATTTTCTATTTGCAGGCTTTCTTGTCTCCATTAGTGCCTGCTGCACATCCTTGGAAATTAAGTGCCTAAAAGGAATTTAGAGCCTATCAACCCAGTAGTCAATTGAAGAAGACAAGATTGATGTTAAGGTGTAGCAAGCACCTCTGGTCTTCTGCGAGTAGATTCAGTCTCTGAGGAAGCTTGTAGCAATTGCCCCAGTCATTTCAAAAAGAAGGAAAACCACAGTTGTCTGGGCCAGAAGGGAGACACCACAATGATCTTGGGGGGACTCCTTCAGAATATTCAGTAGTACTTTGAATATTGTTCAAAAAAAAAAGAAAAGGTGTCTATCTTTCAGACCTTCTTGTATGGCATCCTGGAACATAATTTTGCCAGCTGATTGTTCACAAATGAGGCAAAGAGGTCTACTTGAGGAACTCTCCATAGATTAATCAAATCTTGGAAGACCCTCTGGTGTTGTTTACATTTGTAAAGGTTTGCCCTGGTCCTGCTCAGATTCTCTGGTGCACAGTTTTGCTCTGCTGGAATGTAGGATGCCTGTAGAATGAGGCTGTCATGTAAACCTGTATCCCAAGCTAAACTGGCTAGTCTGCAAAGGAGATATGACTTGATTCCCCTTTGCTTGTTTATGTACCACATGTCTGTGGTATTGTCTGTAACTACTTGAAGAGGTCTCTGGGACCAAAGATGGCTCAGAGAGTTGAGTACCTTGATCAAGGCAAACATCTTGATATGTATGTGCTTGTGTCTGTTCTTGGTGTCCCATACCACCCTGCACTTTTATTCCTCTAGAAATTGCTACCCAAGCAAAGTCACAAGTTCCTGTCATGACTGACTGTTTCAGAGCATGGAGGGAGAAATAGAGACCTGGATTTAAGGATATCTGTTGTTTACACCAAAAGATTTCTTCTCTGACAAACCCCAGCACTGGGATCTGAAAAGATAAAGGGTGTGGATGCAGGGACCTAAGAGATTTCAGATGCCACTGTATCTTTCTCATGTGTTGTCTTGCCAGGGATGTCATGAGAATTATTGAAGCCATGAAACCCAAAATACTGAGGAATTCTCTCACAGTGACCAAAGTCTCAGTGGAAAACCTTAACAACAGATTTAGATAAAGATCTTTTTTTCCTGTGGAAGAAAAGCTTTTTGAACTGAGGTGTCTGGTTAACTCCTAGGATCATAATCCTATGTGAAGTAGTCAAGAAAGATTTTTGAATGTTCTCGTAAAATCCCAGTTTGTGCAAGAGATCTCTCGCCCAAGAGATAGAGAGAGAGAGAGAGAGAGAGAGAGAGAGAGAGAGAGAGAGAGAGAGAGAGAGATTTGACACCTTTGAAAAAGACTGCAAAGATAAAGAAGTCATCTAAATATGGAAAAAATGTGGATACCCTGTAGGTTACAATGAGCTATAATTGGAGCTGGACACTTTGTGAACACTCTTGATGCAGTGGGTAGTCCAAAGATTAAGGAATAGAACTGATAATGTGATTCAGTCACACTAGCACTTAAGAAATGTTTGAAGGCTGTATGAATACGGGTGTGATGATAAGCATCTTTTATGTCTAGTGTTACCAGGAAACTTGAAAGAGGAAAAAAAGTTAACTGGTTGTGAAGTGAAAACATTTTTAGTCTTGGCACTATCACAAACAGGTTTAGAAAAGAAAGACCCAGAACTGGTCTTCAAGCATTTTCTCTCTTTGGCACTAGGAACATCCTTGAATAAATCCCATTCTTTACCTGGGTAGGAGGAACTGGTTCTACTACCCCTGAGGACAACATGCGATGACGAACAGGATGAAGCAAATAATGTCTGATTTGCAGGATGAAGAATGACTCCCTGGAAAGGACGAATTTCCTCCCACTGCCATCTGTAACCTTGATGAATGATTTTCAGAACCATTTTTCTGAAACAATCTGTTGCCAAAGACAAAAACTGATATTCAGAACTTCTAGAAGAGAAAAGGGGTCAGGGTGGAAGGGGGTCACAAGTTCTCTTGAACAGTCATTCAGACATTTTGAACTGTCCTTAGTTTTAGGAAGTTTGAGACTTCATTTTGGAACCACCTTGCATTTCTTCTCCTGAATTCTGTTGAGGCTTTTTATTCTGTTTTTTTTTTTTTTTTTTGCCAAAATTGGAAGAGGAGAAAGAACATTCATTGGATAATTTGAAACTGTGGGTCACACTTTTTGATCACCTCTGCAGTAGAGGGACCAAACACTAAATCTTTTTCCAAGGGAAAATTTAAACCTCATTGTTGACATAATCTGGGAGGTACTGAGAATGCAGCCAAGCAAATCTGTTTAAAACAGTTGAGTAGTGACTTGTGCAATAGAAGAAACTAAATTATTTAAAGCAAATTTTTCTTCACAAGAAGAAATTGTAAATAAATCATTCCTCGTACTTTTACAATTTGTCAGAACAAACTTTAAATTACAAGCCTGACAATTCAAAATTCTGAAAATCAAACTTGCAGAAGAATACACTTTTTTCCCATACCTATTAATAATTTCCCATCATTATTAGAAAGAGTAGGACTGGAATTATCTGAGTGCTTAGCAGCAGTATAAAAATTTAGAAGACTGAGGAACTTTATACATCTTGTCTGCCCTTTTAGGGACAACTGTCTGTCTGTCAGGAAAACTGCAGGCAGTAAGACGCACATCCTTTAATGTAGATAGGACAGGAGAAATGGGTGAAGAGTCTGGAAAATCCTTCTGTAACAGCTCATAGCATTTTCTAGGGGACTGAGAAACCTCAGTGTTCTTCCAATGAAAACACTGGGACAATTAACAATACTGTCAGAGATAGAGAAACCCCTGCAGGGAGAACTGGAAACTGAGCTGTCCCCCTGAGTCTGAATCAGAATTCTGAGGACAAAACCATGAATTCACCCCTGCATCTTCCTGTTCAGATTCAGAATCGTGAATCTCTTCAGGAAAAAAAGAATCCCTTTTTCTTTTACCAAAAACTACTTTACAAAAAGGATCAATAGCCTGAATTAAACCTTGAGTCAGTCCCAGTAAACTACTCCGAGCCAAAGAAATTTGAGGAGGCGTAGCTATGTGCTTATTTTTCTGTTTCTTTTTCAAAGGAAAAATGGGGCCAACAGTGTTACTAAAGGCAGCAGCTGCTTCCCCAGGGATGGGAACAGCATTCTGACACAATAGGGAAACATTCCCTGTTCCCTCTTCCAGGACCAACAAGAGTGGCTCTCCCTTGCCTACTGAGGGGGCTCCATCAGCTGCAGAGAACATGGCCAACCACGAGTCTATAGTAGCTGTAGGTGCTACACCAGAGGGATCTGGGGGTAAAAGATCAGTGGTCTGAGGTACAACAAATGACCACAGCAGAATCACTCATCTGCAAATGAGGCAAATTGCTAGCCTGTTGTGGTGGTAAAGGGTGTTTTCTTAACTTTTCTTTTTCTTTTTTTAGCTGGAAAGATAACTAACAGTGGGACTGGTAGTCTATTCCATGGTCAAGCAGAAAAAGATTCCTCTTTCCCAGGAAAGACAAGAAGCAAATGTCATAAAACTGCCAGTCCACAAACATTACTTTTTTAATGAAAAAAAAAAAAAAACTTTAAAATACTATGACAGCCCCCACAATGGAAAAATGCACACAATTTCTCCACAGAAAATGTTTTCATTTAGTTTGCACCACTTTCAAACTCACAAAAACAAATGACTGTTTCGTTTAAAAGAACATTACAGTCTAACACATTAACAAAAGTTAAGAAAATGCAGGCTTTTTTCCTAAAGTGAACTTATCTGCCCTACAAGGAAAAGCACAAGCTGACCATCGATCCTCAGAAGCCTCAGAGGAGTGTACTCTTTGGCAGCAGTAAATCTCTGAAGGACTTTGTGTCCAAACTTGCCTTTTTGTCAGCTCAGCTCTAGCTGTTTGACACTTTGGGTGCATGGAAGGTGCCCTAAAGCTTTGGAAGCTGGACAGTCTTTATATCTTTGGCAGGAGATAACCAATTTAGCTAAGGCTACTGCAGTAGTGATCCATATTAAGAACATCCAGAATTGCTGTCATTTTGTTATACTAATAATGTTCTAGAGTCCAAGCTGATTCCATTAACCTCAACACATAGCAGACAGTGGATTGGAACCATAAACTTATTTCCTGTCAAATCACATGAGAAACTATAAATTTCTTTGGCACCATTTTAACTTATTCTGGTTATAGTTTAAAAGTTCTGTGAATTAAGATATGGCCTTCGCACTGTCTTTCACCTGCAATGTGCTGCCATGCATGAGATCTATCTTTAAGACTAAAAATGGTTGCATAATTCATTGTCTTTAATCTGGACTACATTTACCCTGCACATCTTGCCAGATGGTTTAGTATCAAATGGCTTTTTTTCCATCATGGCTTTGGATCTTAGTGGCACTCTGATCAACAGTCCAGAAGCACTTTCACTGACCAAAAAGAATGTTTTATTCCCCCCTTCCAGACTGGACCCATCCTTGAGTGGAATCCAGGAGTGGAAACCTCACATTCCATGGGCCAAGCGGGAGTGTTAGTGTAATCTTTGGTCAAGTCATCTTGCTGGCTGGTGTGATTTTTATTTCTAAGATTTGCCACATTCTACCTGTTGGCCAAAAAGTGAAGGTTGATGTCTGCTATGCCAAGTTGATGACAAGTTTACATTTCTGTACCTCAGCAGAACTTCTTAATTGGCTTCCAACTTCTGAATCCATGTGCATTTGGAGTGCATCTCCGAGTCCTTATCCCAGAAAGAACTGCTTTGCTGGGACTTAACAAGCTCCAGTATCCTGGGAAAGGAACTATATAGCATCAGTCACTCACTCCTACCCTTCCCTGTGGTGGCCCTCCAGTTCCCTACTCACTACTCTTACACAGGTCACCATGGCCGTGTTCAGTGCTTTATCTCTCTGTACCATTTTCTTGTACATTTCATATATATTTCTTTAGGGAAACAGAAAGCATAGGCATTACAGTTGCTGTAGATGGTTAGAGTGACACATTTGAGTGAAAGACCATCCTTGTTGTAATAGGTGGTGTTGCAGTGATTTCAACAGAGCCCACACCTCCAGGAAGTTTGAATGTTGAAGATGTAGTGACTTCCTTTTCTAAAACAGTTTGAAAAGAGCAATAGAAACGTTAGAAAAGTGTCAGTGGTGTCTTTGATCTCAGAAGTGAGCAATTTAACCTTTTGTGTTATTCTGCATCTGCAAAATGTAGATGTTTTAATAGTTAAGGAATGATTTTAATACAGAATTGTTACCCATAAGCAGTTGTTTCTCTCAGAGCAATGCCAAGAGGAGAAATTGCAGCAGAAAGACAAAGTGGACTGCACTACTTGTTTCTTTATTTTTTTGTGTGGGGGAATTAATTCCAGCAGCCACATTTTGGACTGGATAGTTGATGAACAAATTACTGGCCTTTACAAGCACAAATACAAAACCTTGGTTAATAGAAGATTGCTGTTAGTTTTAATGTAGAGATGACATAATCTCAGAGAAAAGGATTTCAACTCTTTCCTGAATTTATGCAACCTTAGAATTAATATTATTAAGTTGTAGGGATATAGGGGAATAACCCTCATGGGGGGTGAAATGGGGGGGTCTATATTACTTTATCAACTGG
This sequence comes from Protopterus annectens, assembly GCF_019279795.1. Classification (NCBI taxonomy): domain Eukaryota; kingdom Metazoa; phylum Chordata; order Ceratodontiformes; family Protopteridae; genus Protopterus; species Protopterus annectens. Next base: position 1,127,659,568 of record NC_056739.1, read on the forward strand.
CTATTCAGTGAATAGCTATTTGTCAAACCCCTATTTGATAAAGCCACTCTTCACTGAACAGCAAATTTTAACTAGGGAAAATCAGCGGCTGGCCACCATCTGGAATTTGTCCTTTTCTCCAATGTAGTGCAATCTTGGAGTTGGTATATTTAGTTAGGGGGTGTGGGGTGCAGCCACCCACATAGGGGGCATAGCCCCCCACCTTGGTAGGTTTTAAATTTTGTTTTTTCTTTACGGTGATTGGGTTGGCCAACCACTGATTTGCCCTACTTACAATCTGCCATTCAGTGAAGAGAGGCTTTGACAAATAGGGGTTCGATGAATGGCTATTCGGTGAATAACCGTTCGATAAACTGATATAGACCTAAAAGGGGGTTTGCCCTTTGTGAAAACATTATTTTATGTTATTTTCTTAGTTCATTGCTCTTCCAGTAGTCAAGCTCTTGCTTTCTAGTTGTGTAAAGGTGGCATTTTCACAGTCAAGTTTGCTTAAGACTGAGAACTTTTTATCTATCTATCTATCTATCTATCTATCTATCTATCTATCTGCTGATTGATCTATATATGCATACATGTTTTAGCTTGGTATTTGAGCCAGCCAAAGGATGTTTTTCAGCAACAACATGCAAAAGGTAGTGTAAGACTTGCAATCTATATATTACAGGAACATTAAAAACACAACATTATACGAGAACTACTGAGACAATGAAGTTAAAAGGCTATAATGGAGCTAGATTTTATAACACCTACACTAACTGTACACAATCTGTATTCAAGAACATCCCTACCACATGTTTTATGCTTTCTAGTCACTCAGAAAGATTACACTGTGTACATGAAGTCAACACTTTGTGGTACCCTTTATGAATCCCCCTCATTATTTAAAGCTGCAAGAAAATTGGTAGGAAAACTAAACTTAGGAGGAAGAAGATGTAAGTTATACTTGTGCTGTCTGTCCTTTCAGAACAGTGTACACTTAGTGTACACTTAGTGTACACTTAGTGTAGGTGTTAATGAATCCCAGGGCATGTCTGGCAGTTGGCTTAAAGGATTAAGAAGCTGTTAATGAACTGTTTCCTGTGGTCCAGTGGGACAAGGTTTGTTTCTCTCAGCTTAACTGTATGACTCTGAGCAAGTCACTTAACCAGACTTTACTCCCAGGCTTAGTCTGAAAAAATGTCAATGGAGATCAGTGGTCTATCCTGGAGAAGAAATATAAATAAAATGGAGTGACAACTATAGTTATGCAATGGTAGCAATAGTTCTCTTCCTAAACAAAAAAACAAAAAAAAAATGAAAATTGTATTACATTTTAACCAAGAACCATTAGCTTTAAACTGAGTTAGATCAAGCCTAAATCTGGTAAAATTAGAACTTGAATTATTTGTGGAGGTTTTATGTGTGTGTGTGTGTGTGTGTGTGTGTGTGTGTGTGTGTGTGTGTGTGTGTGTGTGTGTGTGTGTGCGTGTGTTTGTGTATGAAAAGGGACTGGCATCTCATTCTGGATGATTCATGTCATATGCCTATTCTTCTGCAATAAACTTTTGCTGGCTATGGCCCTGAATGGTATGTGCATTTACTGATATGAAGGATACATGGCTGTATTTCTGACCAAAGCATTTCACTGAATGAGAAAACTGGGTTCTTCAGTTAACGCTTTGTTTAAAGGAAATTATCTGCTACTCATGAACTTTAATCTTCATAACCAATGCATGATTCAGGTCCACAAGATCAGTTTAATCTATAAAAAATTTAATTTAGACATTAATGTTTTAACTTCATCCTATATTCATATTTGAGTATCATTTAAGATTAATAATTGACAGACCATACATAGTTCAGCGCCTTTTTCTGCTGATGCTGATGCTAATTATCCTGGTCTAAGTTAAAAAAAACATCTATAAGCTATATGGTGGAGTGCAAACTCTTCTAAACATTGTTTTTTATACTATGCATTTGTTTTTTTTTTTATAGGTGTATTTCTTGGATCTGAATTATCACTAATTATTGCTGAGTCACAGAGCACTGACTGTGCTGTTTCCTCTTTGCATAATTCCCCTGGATCAAAAGAAATATCATGTGATCCCTGCTTTTCATTAAACTAGTCAACTCTGTGTCAATAAGCCATGTTAAAAACATTGCAGGTCAAAATATACCTGTCAGGAGGATAATGCTTCTAAAAGTATGAAGTCAGTCACAGAATACAAATATTTTAAACTCTGCAACTATTTTTCTAATTTCATGCTAAAGCATGATAGGAAACATAACTTTAAGTGCCTAAACACAACATTTGAGGTTGGGCTACACCTTTAAAGCAGAACATTCCTGAAGTTAACATATATTCTAAATGCATATGAAAGGTGTGGGCATAAGTCCTAAGATGGCTGCATTTGTACAAACTAGCCTGCAGAAAGGACAAGAAGGCTAGCTCAGTGCTTGGTGAAGCTAATGCAGCAAAGGCAGATGACAGATACAGCCTACTGTCACCAATTAACAGTAATCTCTGAAAGAGGAACTGAGTCTCAGTGTGACTCATTAAAATAGCAGTGCAGGCATAGAGATAGCAACTGATATTTAATGTATAAAAAATCCAAAGTTTTTTTTATTTTGAAAGGGAAATCTGAGGGATAGCTATGAGCTGTAGGATATAACTTTGGGAGTCAGATAAAAAGAAGGATGTGAGTATGATTAAAAGACCATATTCAGTTTGTGTTTGTGATATTGCGGTGGTGGTGCTGCGGTAGCGTTGTCGCTTCACAGCAAGACGTTGTCCCGTTCGATTCTCAGCTAAAGCGTCTTCTGTGTGGAGATATGCGTGAATGGGCGCACCTTCGTTGAAGGTTGTAAGTCAGGGCTGGCAACTCGGTACGTAAAAATCTGCTGCCAATCAATCATTAGCGGATCAGAGTTCCGCTCTGGCAACCCCTAACCAGGAAAAGCCGAAAGATACAACATTCAGTTTGTGTTTGTGCATAGGTTATCCATGTTGTGTATATAGCTTTATGTGAGTTTATACAGATGCTTGTATTTAAATGTGCACATCTGTACGTGCATGTGCATTCATGTACATTTGTTTGCATATGTTTAAAAAAAATGTATGTGTGTGTGCACATGCATATGTGTGGTGTGCGTGCACGTGTGCATGCAAATGTGCGTGTGTGTGTGTGTGTGTGTGCGCATTCATGCATATATGTGCTTGCATTTATGAGTGTGCATGCGCGCGCTCACACGTGTGTGTGTGTGTGTGTGTGTGTGTGTGTGTGTGTGTGTGCATTCATTCATGTATGTGCTTACATTTGTGAGTGTGCACGTGCGCTCGCGTGCATGTGTGTGTGTGTGTGTGTGTGTGTGTGTGTGTGTGTGTGTGTGTGTGTGTGTGTGTGTGTGCATGTGTGTATGTAAGTGTATGAGTAAGAGACAGCTGACTCATACATGATGATATGTTATTTGGTGAGGTAATCAGATCTGTGGACTTTGAAGCCATTCTCACTATGCAACAAGTTCTGAAAAAGCCTCTGTTGAAATACCGTGTTCAGTAATACAAGTCATTCAAGAAAGGCATTAAAGTCATGAAATGTGTATAAATGGGAGTTCCAAAGACATCTTGGACTTTTCAACTATGATGAAAGACTGAAGAAACTGCAGTTGTACTCCTTTACATAAATAAAGAAGAAATGGTCACGTAATGGGTATATCGCATGGTCATATAGCTGGTAGGAAGTGCAGAACTGAAGAAGAAATATAGACATAATTAGGATATAAATAGCAATATGACAGAATGGGGGTTGGCATAATGGTTAAGGTATTCACCTTACATGCACAACATGCAGGGTTTGATTCTCACTTTTGAGGGACATTGGCTAGACTTAAAATGGCCCATAAGGTCAGCTAAACTATTACTTATGAATGTGTGGAAGGCATGAAGAATAGCTAGGCTGAGTCGGAAAATGTTCAAATTTGATTATTGCTCTATCCTGGTAAATAAAAATTAAAAAAGGAAAGGTCAGCATTATCGAAATATTGCTTTTTGGAATGGGTAACCAGACCTTAGATAATATAAAAGAGATCATAGAGTAATGTATATCATCCAGATTGTACAAGAAGGCACAGATTAAGGGAAGGAACTCAAAAGTAAGGCAGGACAAACAACAGCTGTATTATATTTACCAGTTAACATCTTGATGAACTCAATGTACCTTTGCTTTTCTTCTAATGGCATGTGCATTTTGGCTGACTGTACATAATCCAGCTATTTAACTGCCTTAAACAGGAGTATGGGAAATTCATCTGACAGAACACATAAATATTTTTACAAGTATGTGAAAAAACAGAATATTATACTCACAAAGTCATCTAAGTTAAGGCAGAATGGAAGCGTGGTGTCAGATACTGGGCATAGTTAGCATTCATTTGTATCCTGTAATGTTTTCTCTTCAGCTGATCATTTCCCAGTATTTCCACAACAAATATTTAGCAGGATTCTGCTAACAAACCTCCTTCATCAGAAGTAGTGAGATTTGCTGCTCCCGCAAAAACATGACTTCCTGTAGTGAAAATTGGAAACGAGGACTTAAAAGTGTCAGAATTTCTAAATACCACAGTAATGTTTAAAGCAGTTCTAAGCATGAGTAAATGCAATTCATACCAAGACGTACTTTGCTGCACCTTATGATTTGAGGTATTACATTATGGAATTTTGTTTAAATGGTACATTATAACTACAAATGGGTTGGCTGACCTTTAGGAATGTTGCTAATGGAACTCAAATTTACTTGAATCTGAAAGATGGAATTTACCATATTCAAGAGATGCTACAAAGTACTGATACTGAAAATATGAAGTCAAGTGCAGAAATTTCTTAATTTGACTATTTGTGCAGATTTAATGTAGATATATAATTTTACTGTGTTTCAACGTTATCTTTTTCTTGTGAAAATGCCTATCAAACAGAAGGAACAGCAGTGTATTTCTCTTACCTCTGAAGTACTTTTGTATACTAGCTAAAAAAGGAAAGTATTTTGGAATGGAATTGCTCAATGTTATTGCACTAGATTAGAGTAGGATGTCCTGCTCTGTTGATACAGGGCAAAAATTACAACAAATGACCCCCCCCTCTCCCCGCATACATACACATTGTGTAAAATATCTAGTTCTCGCACTGTGTTATGGGACATAAGCCCAAGACTGGCCATCTACATTTAAATGACTGGGCTGGCTGGAAGGCCTTGTCAGTAATTAACATAAATTCCCTACAAAACAAATAGTATTTTATTGTAGCAAAGGCCCATTTTATGACAGGAGACTCTCTCTGTGTCTATGTACGTATGCATGCATGTATGTATGTATATATATATATATATATATATATATATATATATATATATATATATATATATATATATATATATATATATATATATATGTATATATATATATATATATATATATATATATATATATATATATATATATATATATTTATATATATATATGTATATATTTACAGTCATTTCCACAAAGTGACATTGATTGAATGCTGACATCATCAAACCGGAATGCTGAAAATAAAAACATCATTCCGCCCCCTTGTCGAATCATGTTAATAGCGACAGTTTGACATTCGCTGTTTTGGAAATATGGCCATTGGAGGACATGTACTATTCAATCTGCGATATTGTGGTTCACTGACTTTCCATCAGAAGTCTAGCCTCTTGGAAAACTGTCTTTTGATGTTGCCATTATGATGGAAGTCACTTTTTGGAAATGACAGTAAACCATATATAAGCAAAGCAAAGGAAATTTTATTGTCATTCAACCATACAGAGTACAGCTGAACGAAATTGCGTTCCTCCAAGCTCATGCACAATAACATAACATCCCAACACAACTACATGTAACAGAAAAACAGTTAAACCGTAAAAATGGCAACAACACAACAACAGTCAAGAGCCAACCGAAGATCAACATTACCTGAATAGTTATTTTCCATCATTGCAACCACTGTTGCCTGCAGTCAACCGCCGCTACATTCCCAACCATCTATATCAATTTTCTAGTCCAACAATCCCCCTTCCAATCTCTCCAAACACAGTGTGTCACCTCTACCTGCAGGCCTGACTGGCCTCACTTACCAAAACATTCCACAGCAACCACAAAGTCTTCCTCTCTGCCGACACCAGCGACATCCAAATTGTCTCTTCCTCTATATTCCTTCACTCTAGCCACCGCCACAAGGAGTCCACTTCCAAAGAAAATCAATGAAATTCCCTTTCCCACACTCTGTATCAGCTTGATCACTGTTGCAGGCCCCAACTTCCACCACCCTACATTATTAAGTTACGAAACAAGCAAAAGCAGACACTACTGCACATTTTGACACCAAGAGTCTCATGGCAAAGTCCATTCACTTGTGAGCAAGAAGCAGACTCACCCTACTGAAAATTTTACATGACGAGACACAAAAACAGAAAGTGCATATCAGGAGCCTAAGAGGCCGCTGCCATACTCGGCGCCGCCATCTTACAGATACATTTATATGTGTGTACACATATAGCTGAGTAATGTGTATCAGCATTACTGAGTTTTCTATTTATATATCAGATAGGATGCTTACCTCAATCTGTAGTCTGAAACAATACTGCCTGTATGCTTATCTAACAGGACTATGCTTATACTAAGAACTGCTTGTAAAAGCTACAAGCTAGTTGTACTGATTCAGAATGCAGCAATTTTTTTAGTTACTTAAAGGGCTTGTTCTGCTTCAGGTGTCCACTTAACTTTTAAGGGAGCCTTACCCTTGGTCAGGTCAGCCAGAGGGCAAGCAATGATAGATATATTAGGAATACAGCCATGCCTGAAAAGATAACCTTTTTCATGTTGGAGTGCTAAAGTTTTGTACTGTTTTAGTGTTCTTGGCCAGTGTTTTAGTATCCCTCAAACTGTTATATAGCCCAAATAGTGAGCTTCTGCCATGCCTAACTTGCACCTAGCATTATTAGCAATCAGCCTAAACTGATGCAGGGAATCTAACATCCCTGGAACTTTATGGAGATGACTTTCCCAATGTTTTTCAAAATATTGCTACATCATCTAGAAAGGCTGCTGCATATTGTATTTATTTATTTATTTGCCTTTGTTGACTGGGAAAGTCCGACTGGGTAAAATTCCATTTTTAAAGGAGGCCTAGGGGGAAATGGAGTACATTTAAATCACATATATTACATAAAAGTAAAAACATGTTTATATATCTGATAAGGATCTTAGAATTTCGTCCATCAGGCTCTGGAATGTTGTAGTTGCTTCATGGAGTCCAGAAGGTAGAACCCAATAGTGTGTAAAAATATTATTTTTCTCAGCTTGTGGAGCTAGTGGAATTTTCTAGTAACTTCTGGTAAGATTCAAAGTGCACAGAAACTTAGACTTGCTTAATTTTCCAATCATGTCCATTTAAGCATGTGATATGAATCAAATTTAGATATAGTATTTAACTTTCTGAAGACACTATATAATCATTCCACTCACTTTTGGACACATCTTTGTTCCTATGTTTGCAGCTTTCTTCAATTCTTGTCATGTTTCAAGTTTACTTTCTCACCAGACATATATCTATGATATATGAGGTTAAACTGTCTATAGGACATGATGTGAACTTCCTGTGCAGACATACTTACTATAGTTTTTCTCGAAGGGTTGAGAACATTTATGTGATATAACTGCTCTAGCTTCCTTTTTCCAGTTGTCTCACTTTTTCTACAATTTCAAATGGTCCTTGCCACGTTGCAAGAAACTTGTTTTTGCAGTGGATACTAATATTTGCACTTTATCCTCTGGTTTGAATTCTTTGAGAAAACATTTGTTAAAAGGCCTTTTACTGTGTCATCTGTATGCTCTCCATATATTCTTTTCTATAAGCATTATAATTCTTAACCTGTCTTGCAGGTCTGGAAAATGCTCTATTATACTTTCAAGATTTTACTATTTATTTATTTATGTATACTGTAACCTTCTATAACTCTTGTGTGTTCTTTGCACCTATTCATGCATGTTAACATCTGTAACTTGCAGTTTCAAGTATTTTCATCTGTAATGGGTTGTGCCAGAAGTGGCATTCAGACCAGAACATCTGCTTGGTTAACAAATGCATAAATAAAAAAATTAAAAATAAAGGACATCTTTTCCTCTTTCCATATTTCTTCCACTATATTTAGCAAATGTCAGGGATATCCACTGTTTAGCAGGTCAATTTGTATGAATCCGGTGGAGGCTTGAGGTGCTTCCTTTACAACTGATGGTATAGATGTAGTGGGTCCAACGTTTTGCCATCCACTTCTAAAGTCTTCCATAGCACAGACTGTAAAGTGTTACCAAAACACTCAACAGTCACATCCATCTGAAGAGAGATATACAGATGTCTTAACTGTTGCACTTTATTTATTATAGAACAAAGCAATAGGAGTATCAGAACGAGTAGTGGGAGGAAGATTAGGATGGGTGAGAGCAGGAGCATTCCCAGGTAGAAGAGAGATAAGAATGGAGCAAGGCCTGAAAAGAGGAAAGATTTTGTGTAGTATGGATGTGGGGAGGAAGTGAGTTCCATTTTTGTGCAAGGGAGAAAGATAGAAGGGGAACGTGTTGGTTTGTGTACTGCAAGGAGGTTTTAATTATTAGATCTGAGGGTTCAGTCAGGAAGATGCATAGTGAGGATGGAGAAGAGGGAGGGGCATTGAGAAGGGTTGAAAATGAGTTTATGGGCAGTAGAGAGATGAATGTAAGATAGGTAGTTAGGGAGTTCTACCCAGTTCAGGGAGTGTAAGGAGTAACAATGGTGGGAAAAGGATTTTGAGCTAGTAGCAAATTTAGCAATTTTTTTGTAATAGGATGCTTATTTAGCTTTAAGGGTTGCTTGCAGGTTGATAAGGAGAGGAGCTCCATACATGAGAGAGGGGAGAAGGTATGCAGTAGAGAGAGTAAGCTTAGTTGAAGATGTGAGGTAGCGATTGTGCCGGTAAAGCATTCTGAGTTTTTGGTGGGTTTTCTTAATGCTGGTTTAGAGGTGGAGGTCATATTTTAACTGTTCATTGATAAGCATGCCTAGAAGCTTAGTTTGGGAGACTATTTCAATGGGAGTTTTATTTTGGCTAACTATGGAGAAGGAGTTTGTGTCTATTTTGGTATTTCTGGAAGGGGTAAAGATCATGAATTTGGTTTTGGATGCATTAAGAGCTAAGTGATTATTTTGCATCCAAATCTCTGTGCTGTTGAGTGTGACTTGTGTTATTTGTATAAGTTTAGAAAGGGATTCCACACAGTAAATAATGGTTGAGTCATCTGCATATTGGACAGGTTTGGCATTGGGGATGCATTGGTGGAAGTCGTTAATGAAGATATTGAATAAAAGTGGACCCAGGATAGATCCTTAGGGGATGCCAGTCTGAGTGTTAAGGTAGGGAAAGTGGAATTATTCCATTTGGTGGCTTGCTGGCTATCAGAGAAATAAGTGGAAAACCAATTCAAAGAGAAGGGAGAGGGATTTAAGTTGGGTGAGTTTAGAAAGAAGTAGGCTGTGGGATATTGTACTGAATGCCTTAGAAAGGTCTAAGAGAAGAGCAGATACAATATTGTCAGAATCACGGGGGCAGTTGATGTTTTCAAGAAAGGATAAAAGGGCTGTGGTGGTACTATGCCCGCGTCTAAATCCATGTTGTGTTGGGGTAAGTGGTTGTTTAGGAGACAGGGTAAAAGCTGAAGGTTAATACATTTGTCAAGGATTTTTGAGATGGGGAGAGGATGGCAATGAGGTGGAAGTTGGGGATGTCAGTGTTGTTGCCTCCTTTATGTAAGGGAATGATAAAGTTTTTTTTCCAGAGGAGGGGAACATAGGATTCTTGGATAGAATAGTTGATTGTATACAAATGGGGAGTGTGATGCCATCTGCAACCAGCTTAAGGAAGATAGTAGGAAGGTTGTTGGGGCTGTTGGAAGAGGATTTTAGTTTTTGGAGGATTTTTTTTATAAAGGAGACTAGGATGGGTTTGAAGGAAAAGAGAGTGGGGTGAGAAGTAAGTGTAGTAGAGGGAGGGGGTTGTGGGCAGTAGGAGTGGATGGAACGATGGAGTTCTTGGTGGAAAGATGTGGTGAGCTTGGCAATAGAGTCTATGAAGAAGGAGTTAAATTTGGTGGCTATGATATGGTCAGGGGAGCTAGGGTCAGGGCAGGGATTAGCTTTTTGGCCAGGACTGATGAGGGCAGTGATACTATTCCAGAACGTTTTGGGATTGGATTTGTGGTTGTTTTGAAGGTTAGAGTAGTAGGATTTGCAGTCAGAAGCAATTAGTTTTTTTAACTTTATTACAAAGTTGTTTGTATTCAGTGAAGGTGTTGGGTGTTTTATATCTTTGCTAAAGGAAAGCTCATACAGTACTCTGGGCATTAATGGGACACCCCATTCAGGAAGAACTTTTCATGGAATTCCTACTTTAGAAAAGAACAGTACTGGTTCTTATGATAAGGGATTTGCGTTGCATTAACTGATATATGGTGCACTGCCTTAGCAAATTTTGCTGCATAATCAATGATTGCAAGGATATACTGATGGTTTTACAAGCGGGCTTACAATATCGATTGATATTCTTTCAAATGGGGCTTAGATGCTAAGTAAATTTATCAAAGAGCTCTTACACCCTGTGCTAGGTGCTATCCATTGTCTTCTGGAGAAGCTGTACATTTTTTCTGTGTTCTTCATAAAATCAGAATAGTAAAAACAGGGTTATAATCCTAACTTTTGTTTTATCCCATCTTAAATGACAACCCAAAATGTTACCATGTGCTGACTTCACCACAAGCTTTGTAAAAACCTTGGGGCTAATAAACAGTATCTATTTATTGTGTTTGATTACCCTTTAGAGGAGGTAATTTCTTAGCACCTCATACAGGTATGAGGTAGGGCTAGTTCTTTATTTCCCTGTCTACTGTTGCTACCTATGTTTATAGGAAAAGAAACCATGCCCTCCACTTTACCTCAGAATATTGATAAAAATAATGCTCGCTTAACTAATCTCCAGACAGATAAGCCATGGCAGTTTTAAAAAGGCCCAGTGGGGGCTATCGCTTATTCTTTTATGAATAAAGTTACAGACATTTTCTCTTCAGCTATTTTATCCTCTATAAAAAGTAAAATAAAAATAATTTCTTCTGCCAGATGTTCTGGCATTTTTTCTTTTTCTACTTTACTAGTTATCTTACTTTTTTCACCCTTAGAGTCTTGTTTCTGTTTCTAACCAGCAGTCTCCTTTTATTTATCATGCACAGACGTAAGACTCTAAGTTCCGTTTCTCTTTTCTTCTGTTGCTCAGTTCTATAAGTACTTTCCCCAGTGTGTTATAAACGACTGTCTCTTCCCACTCCTTACACTGACATTTATATTACTTTAACAGCTAAAGTTAAACAACGCCAGCCTTTTCTCAGGACTCAGTACCATAGTTTTGCAATCCTTACACCCAGGGACAACTCCTAGTTCATTCAGTGTATTGCAGTCTTGCACCTTTTTTCTTTAGTGGGGCTATGTATTTCTGGCCATATATTCAGTTTCACTTTTGCCTCCATATCTTCCATAACTACTTAAATTGTGGAAAGTCTTGGCTAATTGTCATTATTATGTGTTACATTAGACACTAGAACTACTGGGTGTATCAGTTTGCCAAGGAGAGTTTATATTTCTATATGTGTTATAGGGCACTACTTTTGTTTCCATGTTTACATATTACTTCAATGTTCTGTTTTATGCTTACAAACTGTTTGTGATCTAACTAATGTAATCATGCTCCTTGATTAAAAAAAAATATAAATTGTCCTTTCTTCTACACTGGTGCAGCATTATCACATTCCATATGCATTATTTTAGTTTATCGTTCTGTTGTAGGCATTTAGTCCTAGAGAGAATTAAGCCCATTTCAAATTCCCAATTGCTCCAGTGTATTATGTGGTTACATGACTTGCTCAAGGTCATACAGTAAACAATGAAGGAGGAAAGATTCAAACTCTGTAGTCTTGGCACAGGAAATAGTTCAATAACAAGACAGAGCTTTAGTCCTCTGTGCTAACTGCCAGCTTTTTAGATAGCTGGAACAATGTGTGCAGTTATAGTATTGTTGTTAGTAACTGAGCAGTGTTTTGCTATGTGCCTTTTTCTAGAACATGTAGAACAGACAAAGCCATATTGCAACTTTTTTCTTGTGGGCTGACAATAAAGCATATTTGCATGAAGGCTTATTATCAGCTTCCTATACATGCACACAACTTGAAGTTTGCAATTTCAGTTAATAACAGCCTTTCCACTAAAACAACTAGCTGTTTGTATACTTAGGGTCACTTTAGAATACTTTTTTTGTTAAGTTGCTAGGGATATACCATTTAAATTTATCTGTAGTCAAGATTCATAGAACTTTGCATGCATAATTTACACGAGATCCTAGCCAGAATTTAACAGTATGTTTTAAATTGGCGATCTGTGACCTGAACTGTTTATCCATACTGGCCATCTATTTGTGAATGTGGCTAGGCCTCATGCGAAACTTCAGCTCTAGCCATAAATTCTTGCCTCGTTTTCCAATAGATGTGATGAGCATCAACAACTTTGAGGCCCCCAAGGAGGTCTTCACATTGTCTTGGTGCATTGGGTTTTGGAACTTCCAGAAAAATGGATGGTTATTTTTGTTGCATAACTGTTGTTGAAGACTGAGTAAACATTGGTCAGTGCTCTGCATCATTCCTGAAGAGGTGTGGTACAGTTCACTAAAGCCTCAGTTCATTTTTCAGTGTTGAATAGAACACAACAGGTAGACTTTCAGTGCATATGTTTTAGCTTCACAGAAAATTTCGAACAGAAAATTTCTTCTGAAAACACCCCCTGACAGTGCCATAACAATCCCCTTTGACGAAGCAAACAAGCATGATTTTTTCTGCTTCTTCTGCAGTATACCACATAAGTTGAGAAGATCTGAAAATCCAGATTATCATCAGTAAATCACTTTTAAAATGAGCATTTTACTTAGAAAGTCTGGAATGGGGAAGAATGACTCAGGCAAACCATTTGCTTTCAGATGGCATTTAGAAAGTCAGTTTATAGCAAAACTGTTCTACTGCCTGTTATAGCCAGCAGCATGATAATAAAAGGAGAATTAGCCCAACATGTTCAGGCTTGGGCTTCTGGTTGTACCACTGTGTGGCATATAAATGTTTATTTTCTTTTGACAAATTACAACAACTCCAACACCTTTGCACTAAACTGCAGAGGGAAACAGTTGTTGCTGTCAACTGTAGAGGGAATTTGAAGAATAGCGGGTAAGAAGTAACTTTCATTTAGTCCAGTGGAACTTTGTATAGGCAGATGATATGGCTAATATGTAAACTGTATTACATGGAGAATGTAATCCATTGTCAAAAGCAAAATTGTTTTCTTATGCCTGATACTACATTAACCTGCACAAGAAAATTGTAATACTTTACTTTCAGATCCAGATATTAGCCATGAATTTGCCATGTTTCTAGCTATAGCTGTCCAAATGCCATATGCTATGGGGTTGTGCATGTGTAGATTGTCAAGGAATTACTTTTTAGCCTAATGCAATAGTATTTTACTTTGCTGTTGCTTTATGGAACCTGGGATTTCTAAGGTAAAATATCACGCAGTGCAAGCTGTTAGGCAGCATAGCAGAATATATGTAAAATAACTATCACTTACATTAATGAATAGGATCAAGAAACAGCCTATTACAGGAAAGTTAAATGTTGTGGAAGACGGAAGATCAACCTACAAGCTAAGCAATTTTAATCAGAGTAATAAGGCTTGATAAAGTTGAAAATATAGAATTTCTTCAGAGATTTTTCTAAGCCTGCAAAACAGAACACTTTTCAAATGGAAAATTTCAAAGACACAATTTTAAAGCCATATGATAAGCAAATCTTTTTAGGTTACCATATGCAAAGCCTTACAGAATTATTTATATTTTCTAATCCATAAGTCCTGCACATTTTAAATGTCATTTACAATATGCAGAATACCATATACCTTTTTCAATGAAATCTGAGATTTTAAAAAGTTTGAAAATATGCAGTTATCTGTGTGCGTCCCTGATAATGTGACTGAAATGATTTAATTTTCAATCACAAAACATAAAAAGCTTTAACTTAAAAAGACTGACACACTGAGAAAATGCCTTATCCATGAGTGGCATGGTTATAACTGTAGATTTAAAGAAGGCTGATATGAAACTTAAAACAGTGATTGGTATTTACAAACACTTTCATTTTTACATTAATGACAAACAGCTAAAAATATGAGCAATGTATTTATTTCTGTAAATATTTGTTTTAATGCAACATTTGCAAATAGTGCGTAAAATGTTCAGACATCTTGCTGCTTTTTAATAATCTTTTATATTAACAGATCAAATATCATTAAATAAAATTCAAAAATTGGCAGCATGTTTAATTTGTTAATTAAAGAGGGGCTGCATTTTAGCATTTTTGTCTTTCATAGTTTAAATTACTCATAAGCAAGAAAACACTGGGAAGATTTGTCCCTTTAGTTGGTAATGCTTGAAGGTGGCTTGCTCAGTCGAGCAACACTGATTTTACTCATTGCTGTCAGGACATAAAATGAAAAAAACATTTAGTTATATTGTTATCTGCACAATCTGACACTGTTCATTGGAATACTGTATTGGATACTTCATTTGTAGTGCTTATAGAACAACCCTAGTAGTCATTATACCTCTCAACTGTACAGATTTTTGCAGAATGTCCAGATTTTTGTCTCATAGTTTTGGTCTGTTTTTCATAAAATTGTGGTTTTCTGGCAAAATAGTGGCAAATCGTTAAAGATTGAAGTTAAAAATTAATGACAGACATTTGAGTTTCAGACTCCATACCCATCAGGAAATTAATGCTAATGCAGAACCTATTATTCTATCAACTTTCCAAGTTTGTAAGAGCAATATTTATAAACTATTTATAAATTGTCCCTATGTTTGGGCATTTGTCCCACTTTTATTCATGGCTTTGACCAGATTTCTTGCTCTAATAGGTTGAGATGTATGATCTGTGCTTGTAAGTTTTTAGTGTTTCCAGAGCAAATTTTTAGTTATCCTGACATCCAGAGTTCTATTATGTTTATTTTGTACACTCCTAGCTTCTGTTGATTTAGCCCACACCATGTTTCTATAAGTCTTTAAGGCACTGTTGCCATCTAAACTAGACTTTCTACAACCCCTCAGGGAAACTTTATTTGAAAAGGGAGGAAGAAATTGAACTTTTCTGAACATAAAAGAAAAAAATGAATGAATGGAAAGTTTTTGTTAAGAAATGTTCAAAGACTTGAATTTGTATCATATGTAACGGAGATATAGGGGGATTGTTTACTACTAGTGCTTAAAATGTTTATGAAAACAATATTTAAAGGAGACACTAGAAAAGGCAATGAAGGAGGGTAGGGACATAACCAAGAGAGGTGAAACTGATTTAAGTACAAATGGTAATAATACAAGCCTATAAACTTTTTCCATATAGCGAGGTAAGTGAGTGGGAAGGCCGTCAAGAAGAAAAAGACAAGGACTGTAAGAACATGGATGAATATATGGAAATGGGGTGATTACAAGTATATGAGGACTTATGAAAACCTCAGTGCAAACACTGTCTATTATAGGTAGAATTCATAACCATGTCATAGATAGTACAAGGTTCACTGTACTATAAATCATTTGTGATTGAAGAAAACAACTTGAGTGGCAGCATCACCAACATTCTGTCTGGTAGGCTAAATTATATCTTAGTTTGCTCATATCCCAGTATTTCTCTCACCTCTACAATTTGTTTCAAATATCTAGGCTCTACTTTCAGAGCTTTCTACATCTCTGGAGCTGATTTCACCATACTGTCTGTCCCCATCTTTTATATCAGTACCAGTAGGTGTCAATTGAGAGAGCCCTCCTGTATATCTCTCCAGTCTTGCTATTTGTAATGAGTTGCATGCATAAAGCTCAGCACTGCTACCCCTTCCTATGTTAACATTTGAGACCAAAACTCTAATCTTATTATTTTATCCATCTTTCCTGTCTGTTCTACAACTATTAATTTCCATTTGGGTACATAGTGCTCCCAATGAAATTCGCAAGTTAAATGAATTTGCATAAAATAATATCATTTCAAATCTGGCATACCTAACCCTCCTTGCTCTATAGGTAACACTAACTTCTCCCACTGTACTCTAACTTTCTTAATGTCCCAAAAGAGACTCTTTAGCTCGTATTTTATTCTGTCCCACATTCTTTCTCTGGTTTTATACAATATGCATGTCCTGTGTATATAAGCATCGGTAACAGACAGATCTTTATGGCTTGTATTTTATTTTCATGATCCATACAAACCATCTTCCATCTTCTAACCATTTTAATGGCTTGCATTTTACTTTCCTTGCCCATACCTATCATCTTCCATTAATTGAACTTTTCTGTTTTCTGTTTTATCTACTCCCACATTTCTTTAGCTGCCTCTGCTACTTCATTGTCTCATAACCCCACATGGAAAGGTATGACTGCATGGAGTCAAATGTCAAGGTGTAGTTTAGAACCATCGTTTTGCTTTGGCCTCAGTTATCTTAGTAATGATAAAATTCCTGCAATTCTATTGTACCTTCTTAACAATCTAAACAGTTTAGGAATGTCCTGCTCTGAATTTGTTATATAAAGTTTGATATCATCTGCAAACAATGCCATTTTTGATTGTCTACCATACATATTTTACCCTTTTATTGTATATTTGTTTATTTACATTTCCAAAGGTTTCTAAATCTCATTGCTACATCTTACTTACACAACATCCTGATACTAAGACATAAATGTAGAAAAAAACTCACATAGACCAAACCCACAAACAACAAACATTAAAAAGCACATACTGTCATTCACACAAAAACTACTAACCTCTGATGATATACACACAAATCCAGGTCCTTTCACAACCAAACAAACATCTGACCTGCTGATTCTAAATATTAACATAAAAAGCATCATTAACAAAATATCTGAACTGCATGCATTTATAGCCCACTACACCACTGACATACTGACTATCACAGAAACATGTCTGAACCCCAGTATCCAAGACAAAGACCCCCCCCCCCAGGGTATAATACATTACGATTAGATAGAGTAGGCAAGAAAGGAGGAGGGGTAGCATTCTCTTCAAAAACACCCTGAACCTCCAACTCCTCCACACCACACCACCCAAATTTCAAAATGCTGAAACCCTGTTTACTATCCTTTCCATAAAAAACACCAATAAAATCAATATACTATGCTGCTGCATACCCCCAGGTAATAACTTGCTCATAATAGAAGAAATCCTGCACTGGACAAAAGATAACCTACCACAAGAAACTATCCTATTAAGTGACCTAAACACTGACTGGACAGCTTGTGACTCCAACAACCCCACTAAGCATATTAATCTATATGGGTTCTCTCAACTCATTGAAGAGCCCACTAGAATAGACAAAAAAAATCAAAAAAAGAATATATTCTTGATTGGACTCTAGCCAGCTACCCCAAGCAAAACTATAAAGTAGGTTGCCTCCCAGATGGTCTCAGTGACCATCTCCCCACTTTCCTACTCCGTAAACACACTAACCTCCCCAAACCTATTGTCTATAAACTAGTACAAGATGACCGCAACCTTACCCCACAATACCTCAGTACTGTTCTAAGCCACTGTAACTGGGAACCACTACAAACCCTAGGATTAGACCAGGCAGTAGACTACTTCAGTACTACATTTATTAATGTTCTTAAGAGTCTCGCCCCCAGCAGGAAGATTAGAGTGAAAGCTAACTATGCACTCTGGCTAAGTAGGGACACTAGAGCCCTACTAAAAGCCAGAGATAAAGTCTGGAAAATCTGGAAGAGTGAAAACACCACTGGCTCCAAGCAAAACTATCAATAGCTTAGAAATAAGGCCAAGACTGAAAGCAAACAAAATAAACAAAACTACTTCTTTAGTGCCCAAAACAAATATTCAAAGAATCCGCAAAAATTCTGGCATTCTATTAACTCTTTACTACAACCAGGCAAAACCACTACTCCATCTCCAAACTCTACATATAGTACTCTTGACATAGCTAGTCAATTTAATCACCACTTTACAACGTCTATCTTAACCCTCTCCAGTCAGTTAACCAAGCATAACCCACCACAAGCCCAATCCAATCTATCCGAAAGTTCCCCCTCCTTTACTCTATCAACTGTCCCCACCTCTACAATCAAAAAACTCATTCTAAAGCTTAAACCCACCACCCTAGCAGCCAATAACATACCTGCTACCTACCTAAAAATGTCTAGTGACTCCCTATCATATCCTATCTCCATCCTAATCAACTGCTCCATACAGGAATCCTATATATCCAAACTCTGGAAAGTATCTTATAGCATTCCTCTTCATAAAGGGGGTAACTCTTATGACTTCTCCAACTACCGACATATTGCCATCCTATGCCCCCATCTAAAATTCTAGAGAAATGCATCCACTTGCAAGTCATGACATTCCTTAACACACATAAGCTCCTCTCTACCACACAACATGGCTTCTGCCCACATCACAGCACAACCAGTGCTCTTCTTCCCTTCTCTAATCTAGTTAACCTCCACAGGAACAACAGCAAATATACATATACCATTTTCCTAGACCTCTCAAAGGCATTCAACATGGTCTCTCACTCCATCCTGCTAGATTTTCTAACCTCACTATCTTTCACCCCATCTACTATAGCCTGGTTCAGAATCTACCTATCTGACAGGCAACAATCTGTCCAGTGGAAAGGAACTCTATCCCCTCATCTTCCAACTACCATAGGAGTCCCACAAGGCTCTATACTGGGTCCACTTCTTTTTTCTATATTCACAAACAACCTCAATAGCTCAAGCCAGAATGCCACACTCATTCAATATGCAGATGATTCAACCCTGATCTGCTCTACCTCATCTCCCTCCATTCTACAGCAACTTACTCAGGAAATATTTAACTCTGTAGAAAAATGGATCTCATGTATCCAACTTATCCTAAATCCCAAGAAGACAAAACTACTACTATTCTCCCCTAAAAGATCAATAAGTCCCCTCTCCTTCTCCATCACATCTAAGGACGGCACTACCATCTCCCCTTCTAACCACACCAAACTTCTGGGCATTGAAACTGACAATAATCTTCACTTCGATATCCACATCTTCCATACCATAAAATTAGTTCACAAAAAATGGGCTCACTATATAGGCACAAAATTTTTCTTTTACATCAAGCAAGAGTCACCCTTGCCCAAAGTCACCTCCTCTCCACACTATTGTACGTAGCACTGATTTTCACCCAAATTAGAAAGTCTGACCTAGATAAACTAGAACAACGTCTTAACTACCACCATCTAGTTACTGCCTTCAGCATTCTCAAGTACCCTGAAAAAAAACCTTCAATATCCAATCTCCTTACCCACTACACTGCAAACTGGCATCTTCGATCTAGTGAAAAATCTCTCCTCTACATCTCCAGGGCAAAGAATACTGCAGGGAAAACACTCTATTCCCACACCGTTGCTAAAAACTGGAACTCTCTTCCCCATTCTTTGACCGCTGCCCTACCACCCCACAATTCAAAAACTCCCTCAAATCACATCTGCTCAATACCTGGTTATGCCCTTGCATCACTTAATCTTACCCCTACTCCTTCCATCTCCCCCTTTCACGTTCCAACTTCCTAACTACTCACCTTAACCCTCTAAAGTCAACAACTCAGCCAGTTCCTCTGCTACTACACTTGCAGGGCATCTGCTCCTCTCCTTTGGCACAACAGTATACACCTGCATATTAATTGTAAATGTGAATGTCTAAATGTTGTCTGCTGTGAAATGCATGTTGTATTTTTCTCTTGATGATTGCACAGCACTGTATAAATTATTATTATTCTGTTTTTATTGTTTTTTTTTATTGTTATCTTTTACTGTTATTTTTTATTTATTATTCCATATTATGTTGTCTCTTTTGTTGAGCTGAAGCCGGAGCTTTTCTCCCCGGGCCTCCGCTGTAAATGGACCTGGTTCAGTCAGAACTTCCCAGTTAACAAATGTAAAATGAATAAATAAACAAACAAACAAAAAAATAAATAAATATGTATAAAGCCAAAAGCAGGGGAAAAGTGGATATCCTTGCTTGATTCCTCTAGTAAATAAAAATTTCCCTAATACAGACCGTGCTATTTTTGTTCCTGCTTCTACATGCTTCTAGAATCTCAAATATATCAACCATTGCTTCCAGCAGTTGAAACCTCTCCATGACTAATCATGTAACCACAGATTACTCTGTTGAATAACTTTACAGCACTGAGCCCTATCTATAAATGTCTGTCCTTGTTTCTCTTGGCCTGCTGCTGGATCATTAAAGTCTTGTTTATATTACTGAAAGTTTTTCTTCTCATAATAAAACCATACTGATCTTTATTGATTATTTTGACCACATTTTTGGCTAATGTCTTAGACAGTATAGTCATGAAGACTGTATAATTGTGTTTTAATGTAGTGATTGACCTGTAAAGAGTCTGCACTCTGCATCATCTGGGTCCTTTACTTCTTTAGTTATTTCTCTTAAGTTTTCCAGTGTTCCCCTCTTTTTTCACCCTTTTACTACTGCCCATAATACCTTCTAAAAACTCTGAAATCTGAATAGGATAATTTCTATCTTCCCTGTTTCCCATCTCTTAATTTAATAATTAGGTTATAAACCTTCTGAATCATTAAATTTTGTGCTAATAATTTGGTACTCCTTAGGTTGACATCAAAGTATAGCTGTTTTAATGCCATCCTTCTACATTCAGTTACATAGGTTCATAGTAGGCAAACTGCCCTTGCAAGCCATTTTAAGCCTAGCCAATTATCCCCTGTGAGATTCAAACCCTGTACCTTGTGTTTGTAATGCAAACACCTTAAGCATTAGGCCACCCTCCATACCCAGATGTTGCTCAGCTTTCTTTAGCTTGTTTTAATTGTTCTATTTTCTCCTTGGTCAACTGTTCTAGTTCCTCCTCCCAGTCATTAATTCTTCCTAATACTTCTAGGTAGCCATTATTGCTCCCAGTTAACTGTCTTGTCTATCTTATTTAATTCTAATTGAGTAAGCAACACACTTCATAATTCCTGTCCCCCACCCCTGGAATTCTTGTTCTCTTTGCAAGTGTATAGGAAAGAGCCAGTGTCTTAATGTCCCAAGTTGGGCATCCCTTCATATTTTTACTATTACTGGGGCATAATCAGACATGTAATCAGATGGGTGCTCAGTTTTACTACTAGATGGCTATGTTCCTTAGAAGAATACAATCTGTCTAAATGTGCCCAGTTATTGAACTCCCATGCAAAATCATTAAATTATTTCTATTCTGATTGAATTTTGACAATATGCATTACATCAAACGTTCTTTAAGTATCTTTCAAGGTATCTAGCTTCCCTTGATATTGCATATCTCCTGGGATCTTTATTATCTTTTAGTATCTTTTTTATTGCAGATAAGATTTCAATCCTCTCTTATGATTAATAACCCTATATGAAAACTTTCTCCTATGATAATGTATGTCTCTTATTTTTTTTTTGAGGCAGTATACCTTTATTAACATTATTTCCTTATTGCTTCAGTAGCTCCTTACTACGACATATTTTTCCTGCATATCTGATTTTTCCTGTTTCACTTTTATGTTAACATTTTTTGTATTAGGATCATTAGTTCCCACTTGCTTTCTCACTCACTCTTCAGACAAATATTCCTTTCTCCCACTCTGTTTAATCAGCCATTCATGCTTGACAGAGACTTCAGAAATATCTCTTGAAGTATCACTATCGGTTCAGTCCTTTTTGAAAATACAAGCTATCACTTTGTGGTTTTATCACATTTAACAAACAAGTTACATTCCATAGCATTAGGTGTAGGTATGCCATTTATTAGACCAGTATAGTATGGAGTACTCTTTTTCAAAACTGTGCTATTAGAATTCTTCAGAAGGGTGGCTTCTTGTTTAACCAACCAGATTGACAAAAAAAAGTCAAGCTAATTAACTGTCTAGACTGCAAATAATCACTTTTTGAAAAAAAAGTGTACTATAGCTTGATAAATCAGTTTAAACTGTGCCCCTATTTGCCTGTATCTTCTTATTGCTGGCAAAAATATGTCTTTACTGTGTGGTCACTCTGAGGTAATTAGTGTCAACAGAAACTCTACTTTGATCTGTTTTTCAGAGTTTGCCCTTTTCTTCAAAGTTTAGAGAGTACCTACTTTTTCAGCTCATATGACTGGAATGCAACTTTAATTAACAGTAGCATCTTTGTTGCTGCTGTTCCTGGCAAGAATACTCTGTGGACTATGTATTTTTTTCATTTCTCTAACTCTTTTTCTAGTCCACTTAGCAATACAGTCCACAATGAAACTCTTACAGTTATTCCTCTCACCTTTCCCACTGAAGGCAGTAAATTTTAGAATGTCCATTTGGGATCTATCTTCAAGCACATTCAGCTTCATTTTCATCTTCTCCTGTTTTAATTCCTGTTTGATTAGTTTCTCTTTTATTTCTGAATTTTCTTTTGAAAGACATTAATGCCATCAGATTGTTGGGACAGGATGCCTCCCAGATCTCCCACTTTTATATTCTTATTTTTTTTTATATAGCAATAAAACATTCCACTGATTATAAACACTTCCTTGCACACCATTTTATTTTCTCTTCCATAGTTGTTTTCTGCCTACTTTTCCTCGTTAGCCAGAATGAAAAATACTAGTCAACTAGAAAAAAAATAACTATCCTACTATTGCCTTTTGCTATGCTTTACACCTTTCAGATTGGGGGGAGGGCACTATTTTTATCTACCTAGCCACCAACCGCCATAATAACATTTGAGATGTTAAGTTGTGAAATACTGTTCATGTAGCAGCCTCATGCATATTTTTTTCTGCTTTAGTTGTGGGTTTAAATCATATGGGGCATTGTTTCAGGGGTTTTTTTGTCACACGTTTTATCATACAATATGTTTTAAAGACTATGACACTCCAGTCACGTAAGTGACACTGCTAAATTCTGGGACAGAAGTCCACACAGGAAGAATCTGGTATGTAATGACATCTTAGGAAATGCACTATTAGAAGAAGGTGTTGCTGACAAGAGCTTTGGTGGGGTACTTAAAAATAGAAAATATAAACCTTGTGAATGACAATGTAGAGAATACTGAAGTGGATGCACATAAATATGCTTATATTGTAAAGCCTCATCATGACAAGATGTTACTGTTAACAGATTCAACACTTAAGCCTGTTAGGAGATGGATGATCTAAGTAAAGAAAACATACTGTTTCCTCATTAGCTGGCTTAAAACTTTGTGACTCTCTCTCAGTTGTCAAGAGATTAACAAGTGGTAAATGATATGCCCCAGGATTCAATAATCTCCATATAGGCTCTGCTCAAAACCTACACTGAGTTTACATTTGTGCGTGGTGGTGCATGGAGAGCCGTGCAATGCATATTAATGCTGCGCACCACGTCTAAACAAGGTTTTATGGCTGGCAACAGTGTTGCAGGCCAGGAAGCCATGTAAGCAAATATGGATAGCAATTTTATTTAAAGCAGAGCACCTACAGTCTGTGGATTTGTGTGGAATGCCACAGTGCCACAATGATCACCAGGGCTTCACAGATAGCTATCAATCTGTTAGCGCAACACATCTGCACAAAGGCCAACATAATGTGCTCTTCCAGCCTTAGAAAGATAATAGAATAATAGGTTGTACAGTAGCATGAATTTTCTGAAGAGCATGACATTTTAAACTCAAATGTCTGTTATCAGTTTCTGACTTCAGTCCGCAATAACATGCCAATGAATTGCCAGAAAACCAAAATGTTATGAGGAAAAGATCAAAAATATGCGACAAAAACTGGACATTCTGCACAAATCAGGAAAGCTGAGGGGTATTAACTCAAATGTATGTAATATTGACTTACATAAGTCCTGAGATCATCACAGTGATATGGCAGAAAACCACAAATTTGATAAGGAACACATTTGGACATCCCGGTAATATCTGGACAGTTAAGAGGTATGACTGCTAAGCATATGATCCAAAACCAGTACAGGACAGTGTACCTACAGTGCAGAGTATTGTGCTATCCCATTCCTGGCATTCTGTACTGAAACTGTGTAAATGATCTGTAACGGGACGTGGACTGCCATGTAAAATGAACACTCAGGGGAAGTGTGTGTATTGAATAGGGACACACAGATGAATTGTAGGAATGAACACAGGGAAAGAGGACAGGAAAAACAACCTAATATACAGCAGAGGTGGGCATGTCAATAGAAGATGGTTGTAGCAGCAACACCAATCAGATATCTACATGGTTCAGGAGGGACTGTGTTCTATGCAACTGTCACATAAAATGACATAACAATGGGGAGTATGTCTGTGTGAGATAAACATCCTTACATGAATAATGCAGAGGAATTTATCAGGGATCTTACATACAATTGGGGTAGGGTGCATATTGTGAAGCTGTGCAAACTGATATGCCTGAATATGAATGTACTCTCAGCAGAGGTATCCAGCAAGGTGGTCACGGGTAAAGGCTCATGGAAAACATTAAAAAAATCAACCACAATCATGGAGAATATCAGAATAATGCTACCAGTAATCCCATACCAATGACATAACATATGTGATTTAGAGTGAAAAAGATGAGTCTGCACACACGCACACACACACACACACACACACACACACACACACACACACACACACACACACACACACACATACTTGAACAACTATTGTGATACATCCACCCTCTATGAGGGTAACTACGCATACTGTCCTGACACTGTAACATCTGCTAAAGGAACTAGAAAGGATACTATACCTGTATGATGTGACAGTATGGGCAATACAGGCTAGCTGACTTGTGTACATTGCATATATATTATATATATATATATATATATATATATATATATATATATATATGGGGCACAATCCACCCTATCAAGAATGATATGTTGGTTTGTTTGTGTCTTTCGGCTTTTCTCAGTTAGGGGTCACCAAAGCAGAACTCTGGTCCACTAATGATTGGTAGTTGATTTTTACGTGCCGAGTTACCAGCCCTGATGCACAACCTTCAACGAAGGTACGCCCATTCACACATGTCTCCACGCAGAAGATGCTCTAGCTGAGAATCGAACCGGACAGCATCTTACTGTGAGGCGACAATGCTACCGCAGCACCACCACCGCAGATCCTGTCAAGAATGATATATATGCCATTAATGTTGTCAAAGACCTATGTATGCAATGTGTGCTTAAGAGAACAGGTAGCACACATGCATCTGATATAACAACTTGATTGTTGTTCCATAACATCAGTCATGTATATTCCACAAAAAGAATACCTAGGTAGGATGGTGCAGTGATGCAGAAGTAGCATTGTCATCTCACAGCAAGAGGTTTTCTTGTTCGATTTTCGGCTGGAGTGCTTTCTGTATGGAGTCTGCATTTCCTCCCTAGATTTGTGTGGGTTTCCTCCCACATTACAAAGACATGCATCTGGAGCCTTTCTCCCTGGCCTCTGCTGAAAATTGGCTTTGTTCCAAATCGGACTTTCCTGGTAAACAAATGTTAAATAAATAACTAAATAAATAAAATCAGTATGTCCAATAAGCTGTTTGACAGCTCATTGTGACAAAGGTGGTACACTTCAGTTGCACATTACTGGAAGATGTGTAGGGACGTACATGTAGAAGGGTGCATTGGACACTGTTATTGGTGTGAGGCAGGCTGGGAACCATGAAGGTATTATGGCCTTGATGTGGAAGTCCTTCATATACCCAGTACTTGTGTTACATTCAAGGGAGTAGTCAGCACTGTCACCACATGCTGGTGGATGTACCACTTACCATCTACTCCAGGACACAGGTCACATGCCTATTAGTCTGAGTACAGGGTGTGATGTCCACATTATACTTAGGCGGTGTGTTTGCTTCCTGACTTAAATCCTCCCATGTTTCTTGCCAATGCAGGTGTTGTAATGGCTGTGGCAGTATTTTTTGATATGTGTTGATACTGTCTGTATTATACTAATATCACAGTTGGAGTCAATGATTGCCCACAATCTATAGTCCTTCAGGCAGCTGTTTGGACACAGGATATGTATGTCATCTGTGATGTCCATCACTTAACTAATGGACAGGACAGTGCCTAACAGACAACCCTGATGTACATACCTAATCATTGGACCTGAGATATAGGTCACGTCACACATTTCAACATAGTGAGATGCCACATATGTGGTCTGCCTCTTTGGTGATATAGCTGTTTATGGCCACGTATGACAGTGTTGAGAGAATACCTCAGAGTGAATTTGTGTCAAATGCCTTGACCTGGTTAAGTTCCACAAGATGATACTGTTGCCATCATGCATGCCCACGATGACATCTTTGAAGACATCTATCAGATGTAACAGACATGATGAACCATTGACAACTCACACAGGTCTATTGCAAATAGCTGGAATATTACTAGTGTACATGTAAAAGAGGTCCATGATGACATGTTGGTCTACCTCACAGTTGATGAAAGTCAGGATATCTCTATACATGCATGCATCAGGTGCTGTCCCCCCAACTCAGTTGGATGCATTTACCCTTGAATAGGAACATAGTCATGTGGAGGGAGTGTTGAAGTGTGTATTCAACCATATCAGGAATGTGTATATGCTGAGTCATGCCAAAGGTGATCTGCGATGTTGTCACAGCCCATTGATTCCATGTGAGGCCTGGATAAAAGTAAGACACTGCATACTGCCTATCATGATTTGGCCTAGGGTTTTGACACAATCCCTCATGCAGGTATCATTGAAAAACCCTCCCAGCTGGGAAATAATCCTTACATCAGTAGATGGCTAACCAATTGGCTCACTGACAGAACACAGACTATGAAAGCTGGTGAATCACCCTGTACCAGTAGAGCTCTCACCACTGGCAAACCTCTGGGATCTGTGCTTGGCCTTTAACTGTTTGGACTCTATTTCTTAACAGTTCAGGCTAAAGTACATGGCCTTTGGTTTACCAAGTTTGCTGATTTTTGCATATTGGATGCAATCACTGTGTCCACCAATGATGATAACAGTACAGGAGAAGCTAACACAGACAAATGAATGGTGACAAAGATACGCAATCTACAAATAAATGCAGAAATGTGTCTTTTATTATGTTGTCTGTTGGAAAAGTGGAATTCCATGTTACTCATAGCATTTACAACAGTCCTTTCATGCTAAAACCTAGTGATACAAGCACTGTGAACACATGTAGATAGCAATCTGAACTTTGACCACCAAGTGTCCATACTGGTATCGAAAGCCTATGTTGTGCACATCATAATTTATGCCATCACAGTGAGGTCTTAGGATTGTATAACAGCACTGCACTCTAACCTCATCAGAACACTAATAGGGTATAGTGCTATCTTTTGCATGTACCTCACCAGACACATGCAGCAGCTGGAGAGACCACAGCGCTTTCTCAGCAAAATAACACAGGGCCCACAAACCATGCCATGATGTATGTGGATAGATTAAAAGCCATGTCACTGTAATCTGTCTTGCATAGGATGAGATGACTTTTGACTGGCCTCCAGGCCCATGTCTGACCCTTCCTTGTTAGAAGTTCTTCCAAAAAGCTGGTATAGCTGATGACATCATTAGTGTCTGTTGAGGAGAATATGGTAAAAAAGTGTCCCACATGCTGGTGTAAAATGCTCTCTGTGATGTCAAGCAAGAGCTCAAACACACACACACACACACACACACACACACACACACACACACACACACACACACACACACACGCGAAGATGAGTGCAGTAAGAATAGAACCCCTATCTATCTAAGTACACAGACTACAGAACACTGTACTTCATGCAAGTGCCACAGCACATGTCTGACTTGGAGTGTCTCAAATAACACTTTATAGCTGATTACATCAGCAGTGTTTGTTGAGGAGAATAATAAGTAAGCACCACAGCACAAGTCTGATTACATCAGCAGTGTCTGTTGAAGAGAATATAACAGTATCTCCAATGCCCTGGACCAGCTCATTCTTACCCCCACTAGAGGAAGCAACATCCTTGACCTGGTTATTACTAACATGGGCAATGGTTGCTCTACACCAATAGTCAATTCCTTCCTGGTTAGATCCGACCACAAACTAATCACCATGGAAATCCACATCTCACCCCCCCCACACGCAAATGTATCCAACATGAAAAACGTCTCCAAAGCTGACTTTGGACTCGTAAAAACAGGGGTGGCTAACTTCACAGCACCCATGCCAATGGAAAATAGATGCATAACTGCCACATCATAAACCAGTGCACTGTATGAACATGTACATAAATGTGTGAAAGTAGCCATACCCAACAGAACCAAGATGCTGTCCTCCAAAAATAGGAAGCCAATGTGGTGGTCCTCTACCATTAATAAACTCTACAACAGAAGGAAGAAACTGTTGCAGAAAAAGGTGAGGTATTACGACTGGAAAAATATCCTTATTAGCCTTAACAAAAAGTTGAGATCTCTCATCAAAACCTCCAAAGCCAGCTGTGAAGGCAGAATTGCAGCAGACACTAAAAACCACAAAGCCTTCCATAGTTATATCAAGAATCTCCCTGGCAATACCCAGATTTGCTCTGAGTTACTGCACAATGGTACCTCCTTTACTGAGTCATCAGATATTGCCAATATACTGTCTGACAGATTCAGTGCCAACTTTACCCCCCCAAAGAACCAATCTCAATACTGGAATAATGCCTGGCACCCAGCATTACTGCAGCACAGGTTAAAGCTGCATTGTCCAAAACCAAGAATACAGCTTTCATAGGACATGACAATATCTCTGGCTGTGTTCTACATGAATTACAAAGTGAACGGGTACCACATCTGTGTGCCCTGTTCACTCACAGCCTCACCTCAGGCTTTGTCCCTACTGAATGGTGCACTGCTACAGTCACCCCTCTCCATAAATGGGGAGCAACTACAGACCCTAGGAATTATCTCCCCATTAGCCTGATGAGTCTGATATGTAAGGCTATGGAGCGCATCATCATGGACCTAATTAATAAGGATATAGGGAATCTCCAAACTCTAGATCACATGCAATTTGGTTTTGTGAAAGGTAGATCATGCCTGCTCAACCTGGTTGACGTCTTTGAGTCAGTCACCAGAGCTGTGGATGAGGGTAAGACAGTTCATACAGCCTACTTTGATCTGGCCAAGGCCTTTGATACCATTCCTCACTCAGGAATTATTGATAAACTCACCAAACTAGGCATCAACCCCTATATCATTAAGTGGGTTGCAAACTGGCTCACAGATAGAACCCACAGTGTGAAAGTAGCAGACTCCAAGTAAGAATGCCAGCCAGTCACGAGTGGATTGGTCCTGGGTCCTCTCCTATTTGGCATCTACTTCTCAGAAGTCCAGGCCAACACAGAGGGACTCTGGCTGACCAAGTTCACAGATGACTGTAAGCTGGGAGCCATTATTAACTACCCAAGTGATGCAGACATCCTGCAGAAAGGCCTCACTGAGACCAATGATTGGTGTTGAAATCATGGCCTTAAGCTTAATGCCAAAAAATGAGTCGTCATCCCCTTTGGAAAAAACTCAGTTCTCACTAATTACCACATTGACTGGAGCCCACTGAAAACTGAAGGCATTATAAGAGATCTGGGGACACAAGTTGACTGCAACCTCTTCTTCAACCACCACATTGGCACTGTGGTCAGAAAGTCCTTATATGTGATACATCTCATTACCAAGGGTTTTGCATCCAGGAAGAAAGAGGTCATTATTTCTCTCTACTCTTCCCTCATTAGACCAATCATAGAGTATATTGCCCCATTTGGCATGTACCTTACTTGGCACCTGCAACAGCTGGGGAGGCCACAAAAGTACCTCACAAAGGGGATCCTAGGCATTAAACACATGTCTTACATGGACAGACTCAAAACTCTCAAGCTATTCTCTGTCTCATATCATCTACTAAGAGGTGATCTCTGCTTGACTTACAAAGCTATGTCTGACCCAGCTCTGTTAGAAATGCTACATCTAAAGAAATCCCAATTGCTCCACACCACACGCTCCAGAGACCTCAACCTCATTACCACAATTAACAGAACATGCTGGAGGGACAGGGTCATAACCCAAAGACTGCCCATGCTCTGGAATAGACTACCATACATGTCAAGCAGAGCACCTTACTGTCCCTCTTCAAGAGAAATCAGGTCTATATTATGTGATTGAATAATTAGGTGATCGAACACCTGAACATCGACCATGTAATATAGAAAGCAAAAAACAGTGACTGGCCAATTTAATGCAGGGAAAGATTTCCCTTTGCCATTCGCTGGATTTTGCCATTTTCTCCACTGTGGAGTGATGTCGAAGTTAGTATATTTAGATGGGAGGTGTGGGGGCACAGCCCCCCCACGTCAGGGGATTTGGGGGTGAAGCCCCCCACTTAGTTTGGCTGTAGAGTTAATTTTTTTTGCGGCCAATGGTAAAGTTTCCCAGTGGCGTTTGCTATTTTGCAGTTCAATATTATGTAGTCGATGTTTAGGTGTTCAATCACCTAATCATTCGATCAAGTAATATAGACCCGAGAAATCTTGATGATTGGACGGGAAATTGAAAGTTCACCCTGGGGATCACTCCAGTGGCTCTACTTGATAGAAGCACTGGGAACTAATGTCAGGCAGCACAATGCCAGGTCACTTCTATGGGCTAGGCTCGTAAAGACTCCAGGGTCATTAGGCTAGTACACACCTATGAACCTATGAACATGTTGGTGTAAAATGCTCTCTGTAATGTCAGGCAAGAGTTCACACACACACACACACACACACACACACACACACACACACACACACACACACACACACACACACACACACACACACACAAACACACATGTGCCCATTTAAGTTTTATTTCAGAGAGAGAGGAATGTTGGGGAAAAGACATAGGTATTTCTGTGCCAGGTAAGTTGGGTAGGTGAGAAGTCAATTACAGAAAGACAAGACAAACAAGACAAGAGACAGGGATAGTGATGGACACAAAAGGTTGGAGGACACAATGATTGGGGTAAGGATGAGGACATCCCAAGCCCACAGTCATCAAGCTGGGAGACAGTGAGAATCAAGTCCCCTCCCACTGGACTGCCATCACTGTCACCTGACTCTGCTGGTGGCTGGAGTGCTTGACATCTCCTCCTCCTCCTCCTCCTCCTAGTACTGTTCAAAATGAGGGAGAGTAACTTTTCCAGCTGGTGTAGGGATATACCAGCAGTGCAGTGGACCACCCTATGCACCATCCCTGGTAACTCAGTGCGGGTGTTGAAATCACCACCTCTGCCACTGATCCCAGAGGGTACCTCTGGACCAGCCTTCAGGGCAGGACTTACTGAATGTGCAGGTAGTGCAGGGGAAGCAGAGGTAGTGCTGCTAGGTTGGCTCTCAGATATGCTGATAATTGGTGCTGCAGCTGTTTATGCAAGGGCAAGGTTGATGCAATGAGGCTTGCCTACCCCAGCTGTGCTGTGGAGCATTTAGTGATGTGGTAAACATGGATGACATGGACAGCATTTTTCCGACACATAATAACTAAAAAAAAAATTAAAATAAAATAGCATAAAAAATACAAATAAAAAATTAGTTCTGAAATAAAAAAAATAAAAATAAAGAAAATAAAAGAGAGATAAGGGTTGTGACATACAATGCATTAATAAAATTATACAACTCTATTTTATCTTAACTTTTACATTTAAGTCCAGCACTTCCAAACAGATGCACAGTATACTACAGATTGCAGCAAATAATCCTTGAAATGTGCATATATTGCACATATGTGTGTTTCAGTTATACAGATAGTTTACTGCAGGGCATTTGTGCCACTAGTATAGCGATTTTACTTTAATGCAAATATTGTTGAAGAAATAGCAGTGTTGTATAATTGTGACATGTGGTATTTGAATCCACAACCTCTGACTAAAGTCTAATATTGGGCTCTTTCAATTGTTATGTGCTACAGACTAATGCATGCATACTTGCTTTTACAGTTGAGATATGCATGCTCAATTTAATGCAACTCTATAAAATACCAAAAAAGCTAGCTTTAACTTTTAATGCTACAATAACACTACTATTCTGTTGCATACATACCACTTGCTTCCCTCAGTCTCGCCAATGTAGCTGAGTGGGATTGGACATTGCACTCCCAATCACTGGCAGCTGGGGATAAAACAGAACAAAACAGAAGACCATTATGTGTGCCAGTCTTGCCTATATTCAGTTTTTTTAGTCTTACCAGTACTGTCTTGAGTTGATAATTACAGAGATCTGTGATGTCCTCAGTCCTAAATTCTTCAGTCCACCTGTAGAGTGTATCCCTCTTCCTCCTCTGTAGGTCATTGAAATGATGTCTACAGTGCACAGGATACCAGTGGCACTGGATACATCCTTGGATAATCTATCTCAAGCCTCAGACTTGTATTGGGAACCAGGATAGTCCTCCTAGAGAAGCCTGTGGTTGTGGGGCTTCACTAGAAGTCCAATAAATACCCTGGTCTCCTGGACACCCCATCTTTGTGCCCTAAACCTGACACCTTCCCCACTAACACCTACCATGTCTATCTACCAGCGGATCTAGAGTAATGGAGACTGATGCTTTCCTGCCAATTCCAGTTATTGTGTTTACTGGAGTGCGCATGACAGTGAAATACATTTGTGTGATGGTGTGCAGGCAGCAGCAGTGCCAAAGAGTGAGGAATGAGAAAACTGATATTTACACTGTAGGATTTAAACCTAGGCATAAGGGACAAAACATTTTCTCCCACAGCATTGATTTTCCATCTTTGCCACAGAAGAAGTGCTGCTCAGACATAGGCATCATACATAAATGTAGGTAACAGTATGAGCTGTTACACATGTATGTATGTGACCTGACAGGATATAGAGGCATTTGTGTTTGTGTCTTAGGCAGATATGAAGGCCATGTAGATCCAGATAGCAGAATTATACTTACAGAAATACACAGTATACCCGCAATCATACTTACTTACTTACTTATGCCCGTCACCCTTGACAGGGTATGGGCCACCAACTACAGCTCTCCACCGAATCTTGTCCTGGGCCAACTGTTCTATTTGGTTCCATGTGTAGCCTCTAAGCTTAGCATCTGCCTCAAAGTCTCGCCTCCAGGTGTTTTGGTGACCTCTTCCTCTCTTCCCTGAGGATTCCAGTGCAATGCCTGTCTTGTAATATTGTTTGCTGGTTTTGCGAAGAGTATGCCGATCCATCTCCACCTCCTCCTCTTAACTTCTTCCCCAATCGAAAGTTGGTTGGTCCTTTCCAAAGGGTGGCGTTGCTAATAGTGTCTGGCCATCGAATCCGTAGAATCTTCCTGAGACAGCTATTTGTAAATGTCTGAAGTTTTTAGTGGTGGTCTTGTTTAACCCCAGGTCTCTGCCCCATACAGCAGTACTGACTTCACGTTAGAGTTAAACAGCCTTATCTTGTTGATCAGGGATAGTTCTCTTGTTTTCCAGACCCTATTTAACTGTATGAAGGCTGCTCTTGCTTTTCCTATCCTTGCCCTGACATCAGCTTCTGATCCGCCCTGCTTGTCAATTATGCTGCCAAGGTAGGTAAAGGACTGCACTTCCTCCAGTGGCTTCCCTTGCAGAGTGATAGGGTTAGTATTTGTGGAGTTTAATTTAAGGATCTTTGTCTTCAGATTGTTAATGTTAAGACCCACCTCTAGTGCTGTAACTGCCACCAAATTTGTCTTGTTTTGCATTTGCTGCTGGCTGAGAGAGATGAGGGCGAGGTCATCAGCATAGTCCAGATCTTCCAGCTGACTCCATAGGGTAATAAATCTGAGCATACATAAATAAATAATAAGTAAAAAAACACAATAATAGTGTGACATCCTTCACACATATTATTAATATCAGCTCCACTATCTAAAGTGTTATTACTGAGCATGAATATAATGGGAAGTGGAACAACAGTAAAAGTGTATGAAATATTGTGTATTAGAACCCAGGGCCACATATATGGCAGTCCTACATTTACACCAGTTGCCACAAAACAGCTAAAATAACACTCGTTCATGTTTTAGTTCATTGTTATAAACTGCAATGTCACAACAGTAAAAAAAGGTTGCACATCCTGTACTAGAACACAGAACCATCTGTATTCCAGCCCTACACTTACACCTGCTGCCAAAGGACTAGTTGCATGACATTCCCTAATTTATTAATCATTCTTAAAGTCTCTGTGTTAACCACTGTGCAATGCCACTTAGTGAGTATGTGCAGTGCCCAACAGAATTAGTTGAATGCATCTGGTTTCTATTTTTGGCTGTCTGGGTCCTGTCTGCTGTCTGGTTGGTCCAGTTGTCCAGTTTTCGCACTGCAACACTTTCTGCAAATCAGATAAGAACAGCCAAACCTCCCATTCATTTCCTCTGTTCCTGTCATTGCGCTACGCACCACATTGCACAAATATTGCCCCCCCCCGAAAAAAAATTAGACAAAAGACAAAAGAGGAAAAAAACAAAACAAGGGCCAAGTAGTTGAAATGAGGAAAATCAATTCATGACATACACACAAGAAAATGATGGCTCACATGAGATATGTCTACATAGATAAATTTGAGCTCTCACTCCAATATACCTTCTTATGCTGCGGTGGTGGTGCTGTGGTAGCATTGTCGCCTCACAGTAAGACGTTGTCCTGTTCAATTCACAGCTAAAGCGTCTTCTGTGTGGAGACATGCGTGAATAAAGCTTACCGTTGAAGGATGTGCGTCAGGGCTGGCAACTTGGTACGTAAAAATCTACTGCCAATCATTAGTGGACCAGAGTTCCGCTGTGGCGACCCCTAACCGGGAAAAGGCGAAAGATACAACAACAACAACTCCAATATACCTTATTGCATTTGAACCCTCACTTCAATAAACCTTCATAACACAGGATGGGTGCCTTATCCCAATTTGCCACACAAACAGCTTTGCAGCATTGAACTAAACTCATTCTATATGCAACCAACTGCAACAGCATCTACAGTAATATCAAACCATACAACTGTTATTTGTACATTTATTATTTTTGGATGTAGTACACTTAGTGATCACACAAACTGTTATGATTATTGCTTGCAAATATACAGTTCTGCCTTACCTTTCTGTGGTTGTTGGTCATTCTTCAGTTATCTTACCCATAATCTGAGACATGCAGTGTGTAAGCCATTCTATATCATTGGCATTGACATATGTGAGGATATTAACTAGAAATAATATCATATGCAGGTGCCAACAAATGAAGGGCAAGTTGGATGTTAAGGAACACAACCTGTGAATTGTGTGCTGCTTACTTACATTTCCAGCCTCACATCTAACATTTTGTAAGTCTAACCTGACGCACTCTGTGGAAGTAATGCAACCTGCAGTGCTTTTGTATTTTCCTTCTCCCAACCAGTAATCATTCACAGTTGCAATTCATTAAAAACAAACACTGAGGGAGTGTCTACACTATGTTTACATCTCCTACATCCATCCAAGTATTTGGATAAGTAATTTTAATGAGTTCACCCCTCATTTGCATCTTCGCCATGCTAACAGCCCTGAATCTACACCATATAAAAAGGCAACCATGTAGCTAGGCAAACTGATGGTGAGGAGACTTGTTTATGTTGGGAAGACTGCAATGATGCTATTTCTTCAGGATATATTTGTACAGTGGATTACCAAACTGCAGAAGGAACGCTTACATTTTATTAGCTACACACTTCATATGCTGGAAAGTACTTAAGAAAAATCTGTAGCAAAGTCTTTTACACTTTTATCTGTATGCATTAGTTAGAAGTGTACTGATGGCATGGGCATGTTT
This sequence comes from Protopterus annectens, assembly GCF_019279795.1. Classification (NCBI taxonomy): domain Eukaryota; kingdom Metazoa; phylum Chordata; order Ceratodontiformes; family Protopteridae; genus Protopterus; species Protopterus annectens. The sequence continues at coordinate 1,127,695,621 of NC_056739.1, forward strand.
GTCAAGCCATTTCACAGGTGTGCACGATTGCCAATATGTAAAAATGGAATGTTTTATGATAAATCTGTACAAATATTTCAATGACAGTACTTTTGATAGCACCTTTAGCATTTCAAAGATGGTTTGTTTGCAAAATGTGTCATTTGCCTGTTCTTTTTGGGGGGAGCAAAGCTGACTTACTGTAATGGCTCAAACAAGGATATGTTGCTATTGTTAATCTCTTTGTTGTGCTTCCAGCCTGTTGATTGTATTTCACATCTCCAGACTGTTTTATGTTTCTCCAGTGGGTAATACTGAGTGGCTACTTTTTCTGTTTTATCTAGGAACAGCTATGTTGTAGTTATGTGATACTTATGTGCATTATCCTTCTGTTGTCTTTTAGGACACCTAAGAATATGCCACCCAGGTGTGTTAATCCTCAACCCACTTCACCAATGCTATGATAGTGGATGCCTTTAGGAAACATAGTGCTTTTCTGCTGGAAAGTGGATGGGGAGATATGGCATGCAGGATGGAAATTTGGCACTAGATTGTTGATGATGTGAATGCCATTGGTGGCCACAGCAGGGCATACAAGCAGGTGCACCACATGGCCACTGACATGATCACATCTGTATGGAAGAGAGCAGCTGCAGTCGCCCATGACCAGATGGTTACCATGGGAGGGCCTGCTACATAGCCACCACTAACCCCAAATTAAGAGTTCCTGGCCAATATCAGGGATCCAGACAGCGCCCAGGAAAGTGCACTACAGCATGTCCTGGATGTTGGTGCAACAGCTTCAGGGACAGCTGACACATCCCAGGAGGAGCTTCTAGGTAGGCTTTGGTATCTCAAAAGTTGAATACTGCTGTATAGTAAAACAACTGAACTCAATACATTACTTCTGTGTCACATGAATTATTTTGGGGAGGGTATTGAAGATTGCTACAGTTATTAGCTTAGATTGGAGTTGTCAGCCACATTCTTGTTGAAAGCATAGTTAATGGACATATAAAGGTGTAAAAGTATTACCCCCTGCATTACTGTTAATTTTGATGATGTTGCCCTTACCTTTTGCTTAACTTCTTCCAGGACCATCTGGATTGTGGAGGAGAATCTCACCCGCAGATGGTAAGCCATACATTTTTATGTCAGTACTGCTGAGCAATTTAAAGAAATATTTTAGCATGTGCTGTTGATGTCAGGCCTGTTGTGTGTATATTGCTGTACTGTCTGTAATAGTGGCACCACTGTTAGTTTGCTAGCATATATTGGACTAGAGTAGTATAGGTACTATTTTATTCCCATGTTTGTTGCTTTTGATCACAGGTGATCATGACAGTGGAAGTGTGGGCCCTCTTCCATCTGATGCCAATGTATCAGCAGACTCTGATGATGATGGTAGCCAAACAAGCTGAGGTGCAGTAAAGGGGAAGAGGTGCAGAGGTGAAATCTGACACTGAGGTTGATATACAGCCAGTAGGCCTATGCCTACCCATTCCAGTGAGCCATCACATACTGGACAGATGGAAGGTGAGCCATTGATCAGGGAAGTGTGGTTACTGTGACTTCAGTGCTTATTGAGTCAGGCCATAGCCAAAGTGTGGGTGAGGTGCCATGCAGAAGGGTTGATAGGGATGCTCAGAGGAGGCCTGCTGCCCCTCCTCCACCTGGTTTAGGTGTTTCTTCCCATACCACTCAATGTATATTAAGGCCATCATGGAGGCATAGGCATGTTCCCACAGGTGCTCCAGACAAATGCTCTAAGTTGTAGATGTGGCACAGGCTGACATACATGACTACCTCCACTGTGTTGCCGATTCAATAGATCAGATGAATGACACATTGGAAAGAGGGGTGTCTGTGATGGAATGAGGGGTGTCTGTCATGGAATGAACATTGTCTTGATAGAATGTCTGCTGGGAGGGGAATGGCATGCCAGTGGGTGTAGGTCAGCCACATCATCTGCTGTTAGCCGAGGTGGCCATGCTTGATCACTTTCCAATAGTAGCAGTACTTCCACTGCTCTGTCAGTGAATATGCTGTTCACACCCAGACATGGCAGGTCATGGGGCCATGGTCCTGGGTGTCCCAGTGAAGGGAGCTCATCCAGCAGACATCAGTCACATTCTGGTAGCAGCAGTGCATCTGACCTTGGGCGTGGATGGGTTAGTGCAACTCCTGGTAGTGCCAGCTCTTGGGTAGGGAATGACAATAATGAATTGCCAGCTCTACTGTGCATGGCTCACACCTGTCTGACATACCAAGATGTAGAGAGAGTACAGAGCCTGGATGAGCTCATGGAGACACTCACACACCAATTTCATCTGGGGACCTCTACAGACATACTCACAACAGTTAATGGTTCAGCCATGCAGCTTAAAACTCATTTGTGTCATTGGCCATTTGTTGGTTTATCCAGATGTCTGCCTGCTTCTCTTTCTTACTCACACACATTCACCGGCCTTTTGTGTCAGCCTAAGCCTCCTGCCACCCACCCTACAACACCGAGTGCAAGTAATGATAATGGTGCCATATCCCTGTTTTCTGTCTTTTGGATTTAGGGAAACATAAGCTTTGCGTATGAAATTTCCCAACTTTATTGTGAATGATCTTGTGAGGGTTGTGAAGTCAGAAACTGCAATGTGTATCATAATTTTCTAACTTGTCTCTTTAATGATTTTCCAGTACAAAATGTATGGTGCTAAACTGAGAACATGCAGTGATCATAAATACTTTTGTAAGGTATGACTGTATGAATCTTTGATGCCTGAGGCCTACTTGTTAATAATAATGCCACATATAAGTCTCATAAGTCTCTGCTTTCACGTTTTAAGATCATTTATGTAACAATCTCCCACCGTTTACTTGCTTACAGTATCAATTAGTGAAATACAAGGATATGCCACTCATTCAAATTATTACACAATACACTCCCAGGTTCAAGACTTATCTTGTAAATGCAGCAGTTGGCACAGTTTTAGTTCAGGGCTGAGTCTGTCCCATGCAAGCAGTAGATAGCCAATACATGGAGAGGTAAGGTTGTGTGAGTTGGCTGGCATCAATGTTACTCTATGTATGTGCGTAGGAGGACGGTTTTAGGCCACCAGGTGGTGAGCGAGTAAGTGTGCTATGCATTGTCTCTTAGGCAATGCAAGGGCATACTGAGCATGCCTACATCTGTCTACACCCACAGCAGTTGGTGGATCCCTCTCTGACTCGTTATCTGCCTGTGGCTGTGGTGACTTTGGCATTGGTAGTAGGATGGGTGCTCCTTCCCCTTATTGATCCTGCTGAAGCAGTTTTCTCAGGACGATGTTGTGTAGCATGGCACATATTGCAAATATTTCTGTATATGTCTGTGGATTGTACTGCATGACTCCTTCAGATGTATCTAGGCACAGGAACCATAACTTCAGCAGTCTAAACACACTTTCTATAATATTTCTATTTGAGTGTGTGCCTCATTATGGTGTTGTTCCATGGGTGTGTGTGCATTTCTGATGGGTGTCATCAGCCACAGTTTCAGTGCATAGCCTGCATCCCCTGGTAAATGACCCTGTGGGATATCCCCCCTAGCAAACATCTGGTACAGTTGGGAGGTGTGCCAGATATGTGAGTAATGATTACTGCCAGGGTTGCCAGCACACACGTTCAAGATGATTCCCTAGGCATTGCACACAACTTGTCAGTTAATAGAGTGGAAGCCCTTTCTGTTTATGTAGAGCCTACCCTGTTCCCTTGGTGGTGCCTTCATTTCTAAATGTGTGCAATCTATGGCCCTCAGTACTTCAGGGTAGTGTGTTACATGGTAGAACTCCTGCATATTTCTGGCCCTCTTCTCAGGAGTACGGGGAAAATATATGAGGTCACTGGCATGTCGGAGCATTGCATTCAGGAATTGATGGAGGATCCTGGATGCTGATGCCTGTGACACCCCCAGCATGTCCCCTGTTGGTCTCTGAAAGGTACTCGTAGCTAAAATTTTAAGTGCTACATATACCTTTGTCTCCACTGGGATGGGCTCCACTCTGTTGGTCCTGGCTCTGAACTGAGGATGGCAGACTTTGTAGAGTTCCTGTAATGTGTCCCTATGCATCCTGTAATGTTCTACAAATTCCATATCATGTAGGTTGTGAAAAGTTAAATGGGCCTTAAAACTCTTCTCCTTCTTGGCCTAGGCCTATTGGCAGCAGCAGCAGCATTGTCTTCAGCCTGGATTAAAGCAGCAGCAGCCCCTAACATTCTTTCTGTATAGACTCCTTTCCATTGCTGTATTCCCAAAGGTTTTGGAATTTACAGGAAAAACCTGAACGGAGTCTACACTGTTGCTTTATACCTTCTTGAATAGCTCCACCATGTTGGATTGGCTGATTACCGTGCAATTCAGCTGCTTATGCTGTAATTGGCATGTCACAGTGTTTACCTTGTTTGAATGGTAGTGTACACCTCTATATGGTGTTTACTGAATCTAAAACGTGTTGCTACTGTGCAGGGTTTATTGAATCCCCCTGATGGTTTATATGTTATATATTGTGGTGTAAATAAAATAAGACATATAAATCATGTGAAGAAGTCCATTTTGGAAGTAACAGAAATTGTGGATACAAATAATTTGAGTTATTTTGAGTAAAATCATTCCATCACCTGCCTTCAATGATTATACATAAACAAAGGCATTTTTGTTCAATTTATGGTTGAAATCTTTATGTTCTACTTATAACATCCATATACTAATTAAAGGGAAATATGAATTTCAGCACCAATATTTTCTCTACTATGTCCATTTAAATCACTGTGGAACTAAACATGTCCTCAAAAGACTTAAATGCTACAAGTTTGTATATATATCCCAGCTTAAAAATGTATCAGTAATATATATTACTGATGAGACACAGATATGCTCATTTACCCAGACTATAACAAATGTAAATGCTTAAGAGAAACTGAGCAGTGTAGTAGTGTCAATGTTTTGATACATGAATCTTTGGGAGCTAATTTAATATTAATGAATAGGCTGCTAGAAACAGTAGCAAGCAGAAGTGAATATTGGCCCAATTTTTGTACTGCTCTGTTTTATTATTTGATATAGGAAGCTGTCTATGCATAAAGTAAGGCACAACGAATTTATTAATAACATATTAGGTAATTTACATTACTCTAATGCCATATTGTTGGGTGATCTAAATTATCTGTACCTAGACTTAAATTGGTACTCACCTTCCCATGTTACTCAGTAATTCCTGGATTCATTAGGTCAGTGAGACTTTTCACATTTGGTTAGTGAAGCAATAAAAATACAGAATATCATGGATGTTATATTGACCAGTGAAGATGGAATAATGGATAATGTTAGGCTGGGACCTCCTTTGGGATCCTCTGATCACTTATCTGTTAGGTTTAATATTAGCTGCTATGTCAGGTCTCCTTTTGTAATATATAAAATATACAACTTTGGTAAGGTCAGTTATGTATAACTGTGTCATGAACTGCTTAATACTAACTAGATAGAATATACTAATGATATAGATTCTGGCTGTATCATTCTGGAATTTGTAATAACTTCTTCAATCAGGAAGATTATGGTAGGTTATGTCAGTCATTCTTTAAAATGTGAATTTCCATTTTGGTGGAATAACAATCTAATAAAATTATATAAGAAGCAAAAAAGATTGTCTACAATATTGCAGATGTTTTCAACAAAAAAAATTAAATATAAGTTGAGAGATTTCTATTACATTTAACAGAATGTTAAAAGAAACAAAAGCTAGTTTTGAACTTAGCCTAGCTCAAAATTGTGTAAACAAGATGTATTATAAATATATAAATTACCAAAATAATATCACATACAATATTGGAAGTTTATAGATTAATGGGAACGTAACTGACAATTAATCACATATAGGGAATGAGTTCAATATGTCGTTTGCTAGCTACTTGGATGGTGCAATGGTGCAGCGGTAGCATTGTTGTCTAATAGCAAGAGGTTATCCAGTTCAATTCTCAGCTGGGATGCCTTCTGTGTGGAGTCTGCATGTCCTCCCTGCATTTGTGTGGATTTTCTCTGTGTGCTCTGGTTTCCTCCCATGTTACAAAGCTATGCATCTGGAGTGTTTCTCCCTAGGCATCTGCTGAAAACTGGCTTCATTCCAAGTTAGACTTTCCTGTTTAATAAATGTTAAATATAAATTAATAATATGCTTAGAAATCATTTGGTACCTAGCTTATGGAAAACTTCTATTATAATTTCAATGTTTCAGAAGGCAAATAGGACACTGCCTCGGAATTATGGGCTAATAAGTTTGATACCCATATTGTCCCAATGTGAATGGTTCTTATTGCAATTGCTGTTACAACCAAGTAACTCAAGATACTACTTTGATTATAACTATAACCAACATGTTTTTTTACAAAGAAGATCTACTCTAACTAGTTTAATAGATTTTTCTTAACTAATAAGGCTAACTCTGGATAGGAGATTATCATTAGGAGTGGTATACCTTGACTTAAGCAAGGATTTGGATACCGATTCTCATAATGTAATAATAAGTAACCTAAAGAAAAATGCTGTTAATCATTGTATTCCAAAATAGATTGAAGACTGGCTTAACGGTAGATGCAACAGGTCATAGTAAATGGTACCTGTTGTAATAGTTTGCCATCAAACCTCGGTGCTCCACAAGGGTCGGCATTAGGTTATTTATTCAACTTGGTAACAGTTATACTGCCTATAGGCACTAAATGCTGGTTGAATAAATTCATAGATGACTGTAAAGTTGGATTTATGTTAACATCAGAAGAGGATAATATACAAGTAAATGACTATATGGGCAAGTTATCTAAATGGGCCAAAGAAAATGGACTTAAATTTAATTGTTGAAAGTGCAATGTTATGTATTTTGGTAAAACAGTTCCTAGGCAATCCACTGTTTTTGATGCTGTAGCTTTATCTATAGTTGATGAAATACTTGACTTAGGTATTATTATTATTACTATTACTCATAAGCTGTCTTTTGACAAGGATCTGGTTATTTTAAGGAATAAAACTATGAAACAATTAGGATGCCTTTTGAAAAATATTGCACTATGTGGTCTAAAGGAAATAATTACGCTATACAAATTATATATTAGACCATTTCTTGATTACAATAATTCATTTTGTTCATATGATAAGATTCATTTAAGAAGTTAGAATAAGTCCAAAAGAGGTTCACCAAGAGTCTTCCATCTCTGAAAATTCAGAGTTATAGGGAAAGATGTCAGTGGCTATATCTTTATACAATTCACTATAAACATTATAGGGGAAAAGTAATTCTGGCATACAACATATGTAAGGATGAAATGTTGCTAGTGCTCTTTAATCTTGATTTAGGTTTACTCTAATCATTCACAAATATTACAACTTGAATTACAGAATTCAGGTGAATAAGTCTGCCTTGAGATTAAGTTTCATCACACAGACTATCCCACAAAAACCGGATTGCTATTTTAGAAGAAATCAGGGAGACAAAGACAGTGGATATGTTTGATGTTCAGCTCAGTAAATGGAGGCATGATAGAGTTTCTGATCTGAAGTTTTGGAGTCAGTGAAATAACAGCTTATAGCTGCTTTACTGGAGACTAAACATATGAGCATATGAACTTATATAATAACCAGTCTGGTAGTTTAGTGTAAAGGTTTAAGGCTTTTAGGTGGTAATGAAATTTATGCCATAGTCCTGACTTTTAGCAATTCAATTAATCAGACATTATTTCGGTGTTTGGGGCAGCCGCGGTGGTGCAGCAGTTAGTGTTGCCGCCTCACAGCAAGAGGTTCTCTGGTTCAATCCTCGGCTGGGGTGCCTTCTGTGTGGAGTCTGCATGTCCTCTCTGTGGTCGTGCAGATTTCCTTCGGGTGCTACAGTTTCCTCCCACATCCCAAAGACATACTGTAGGTGGATTGAACACTCTAAATTGGGTCTAGGTGTAAGTGTTTGCGTGTGTGTGCCTTCTGTGGAAGGTTGGGCGCCGGGCTGGCAATTCGACACCGTAAAACCCCGCTGCCAATCATGAGCGGACAGGTGATCTGCTGTGGCTAGCCCTAACTGGGAGAAGCCGAAAGAAGAAGAAGAAGAAGAAGACATTATTCCTGTGTTTCCCTTGAAAGGCTAGACTTGTGTCTAGAGGGTTAACAAATAAATAAAATGGAAAGAAAACTAAAATCAAATCACTGGGCCAAACAGCTTCTTAATGAATACTGAAATCATCATTTCATTCAGCATCTCAGTTTTTAGAAGTTCCCAATTTCACACTTGTTTGTAGAAGCCCAGTTCATGCCACCCTTTTGCCCATTAAGTAATATCATGGGATAAGATTTTGCATTGCTTATAGTTCTCAACATTATGCTGACTGCTTTGTTTCACTTGGCATTCGTATTCTGATTCTGTTGCTAAACACAAATGAATATTGGCTGTTTCGGGTCTCAAATGAACTTCCATACTATTACCCATATTCTTCATTTTTTATTTACAGCTCAGTATCATGCTCATTTTTGTTTATCATGACAGCATCAATAGTTTCTGTAAAATACATTTGAATATACTAGAAGTATGAACTCAATTGCCAGTGACTATTTAAACTATTCTTCTTACAGATAGCTGTTTTCCTCTCTCTCTTTTGCAGATTTCTCTTAATGGAACACTGTAAAAATATCAGTCTGTGACCATAAACTGGAAATACTGTGTTCTTTTTTTTCCTTAAATCATATTGCTTTCCTTTGTAGCCACCAACAACACTCTGTACCGTTCTGAGACAAGTGTACCTCTTTATGTCATGGTCAGTCATTTCCCTCAGAACAAAAGTGAATTTAAGTGTGTGATTGATTCATGCTCTCTCACTGCTTTAACCATTGTCACGTATTTATTTCCTTCATTTATTTATTTACTAAGATGGTAGGGAGTCTGGTTCAAGGACTCTTTTTAGCTGTGTCCAAGGCAGACAGCATGATGTTATTTAGCTCCAGAGTACATTGTAAAGACATTAAACATTATTATATATTATTCAAAGGAAAGATATTTACAGCACATCACAAAGCAGTGTGCATAAAATAGTCAAAACAAACATTTTGTGAGAATGAGACAGAATAGCTGCAGTTTATGAGAATATTTGAGCTAAGACAAACAACAGTTAAAACTAGTTGATCCATCTTTTCATCTTGAAATGAGACCAGTGGTTATAAAGAATACTTAGTGCTATGTAATATTTGTTGTCTTTAATACAGAAGTGCCAGTAGCTGAGGAGAACATTTTAATATGTATAAAAAAAAATATGAGCAATTCAGATATCAGGTGGTGCAAATGCAAAATTATGACCACTAAATGATATCTGTATATATACTTTTTGGAATGCGATATGAAGTAATACTCTCTCAGAAAAGATATCAGGATGCTTAAAGTGTGTATGCGAAAAATAAAATATAAGCAAGAAATGAATTATTAAGAAATATTTTAATGAGCAGATGGAGTAAGCGAGAGTGTTTCAGCATGATTAGAAGAGTTAGCTCATCAAAAGCAGAGGTTATTCACAGAAGTAGGATTAGAGCCTAATGGAATTCCTATACTGGGAGCAATAAACATCTGATGATTAAATCTTAGTTGCTGATGTCAAATGAAGCAGGTACTCTATTTGTGCTGAAGGACTACTTTCCTTTTGTATGTTTGTTACAACTCTTAAGTCCTTCTCTGCATGCTCATGTGACCTGAAAGAAACCTGCTAGGCTGTAGCAGTTATATCACTTGTTGATAGCCAGTTCATAGCAGTTATATCACTTGTTGATAGCCAATTCATGCTTTATGTTCCTATTACAATGAAAAAATACCTTTTGTTCATGTGTGTCATTATTGGCTATAGTGATAAATTCAAAGCAATCATGGAAGGTACTACACAAGCTATGCTATACATTCTTCTTTCTGAAGATCTAAAAAATAGTATGCAACATTATTTAGATTACAGTTTTTTTAAAGCTAATGTCTGGGCCCTTTTTAAATAACCATGGAATGTTGAAGCTAAATGTCTCATTATTTAGATCTCAAAAAAACTCAGACACAAAGTCCTGTATGACTCCAGATGAATCTACTGGTGGCACAGTGGTGCAGTGGTTAACATTGTCACCTCACAGCAAGAGGTTCTCCGGTTTGATTCTCGGCTGGGGTGCCTTCTGTGTGGAGTTTGCATGTTCTCCCTGTGTTCGCGTGGGTTTCCTCCGGGTACTCCGGTTTCCTCCCACATTCCAAAGACATGCATCTGGAGCATTTCTCCCCGGGCCTCCGCTGAAAACAGGCTCTGTGGAACCTAGTCGGACTTTCCCGGTCAACAAATGATAAATAAATACTGTGTGATTACAAATGAAATCCACAATGATGTTACTTTGTAGATCTGCAAGTAAACTGAAGCCCAGTAACGGAAGGGAAGAGAGAGAGAAAGTACATTTTGCCTAATGCCACAACAGCTGTGTCTTACCTAAGATGGTTTCTTCTTTTTCTGGCTTGCTGAGGATGTAATGAGCTAGACTGTAGGATTTCAGAGCATTCAGGTATTCTCCTCTATGAAAATAGTAGCTTCCTCTTTCTCGTTTCTGATTTCCAAGGTGAATGCGGTCTGCTGGAGGCAACTGTCTGATGTAAGGACCATCATGGATATCTATAAGTTGCAGTCTGTATAATAAGGCTGCATTAGCTGGAATATCAGGGCTTCTGAAGAGAAAGAAACTAGTTAGTGATATAAATTAACAAATGATTACAGTGCAGGGATATATTTAACTACAGCACATGTAATGCAGGCTGCAGCCCAGCATATTGTAATATAAAGCAGGTCAGCATTTTGGCTTCTGCCTGTCATGTAATTGAAATGTAGGTAACGTTTATCAGGTCTGAAATGTTTCACTCAGTGCTGAAGTTTTTCATAATATAAACACAGGCATACTGGATTCAAAATGACTGAGCATATTACTACTTGTACTTTACAGAACAGAGAAAATATCTGATTGCTATTTGGCAATAGTTAAAGAAGTCAGCTTTGATATTAACTATCACAAGTTTATTACAGACAAAGCTATTGTTTGTTACAGCATAACACAATCTTTCTCATTTTAGATTTCCATTCTGCTTGTTTCGCCACTTGGCTATATAACATTAAGGCAGCTCTCCAAAGGACGAGTGCCTTCAGGATCTATGCACCTGTAAATTCAGTATAATAGTGCATGTTTCATTGTGTATGGCGTACATTACTATTTTTATTATTTTTTGGGCCTTGTCACTCAAACTACAGGGCATGTTTTTTGTAGAAATTTTGCATAACACAGCTGTTAAACCAAATAAGAAAAATATTAAAAATATTTGCAAACTACGATGTTGATTTTAGTCATGAAATAAGATAAAGATTACATCTCATGAATACAGATGGAAGCACTCATTAAAGTCAGATTTTATTTGTCTCCGGACAGTGGTTTGATATTATATTATTTATTTATTTATTTACTGATGGTTTTACATATTCCTTCTTTGTGGATTCTCTATAGAAAGTACACTTGTGCTAAGTAAAGTTACCATAACAGCAGATTATCTAATCGATAACTTTTGCAGTAACCTAAGCTATTCTGTTTATATCCTGCCAAAGATACAACCAGCTGGACATCTTATCGAACCAAAAGGGCACCTTACACCTTACTTCCATGTGCTCTGCCTGCCAGGAGTTCAAGCAGAGCAGTTACAGTGCCAAAGGTTTCAGAGTTTTCTTGCAACAAAAAGGAAGGCACTAGTCCTGAAAGGAAAAAGAAAGCTAGGAAATGTAAAACAAGATTAACTGTATGCACAAGAATGTATGCATTTACATCATGTCAATGCAAAAAAGAAAACAAAAAAAACAAAAAGAACAACTAAAGATGGAGGCTGGAGGGGGCAGTTACTGCATTGATCTGTTAGAACATCTTATGTCATCATACATTCACTTACACAACTGTACTATGTTCAGCATTAGATTACTACTGTGGTAGTCTAAGCTATTTGGGTAGATTACCATAGCTTAGAAGCCAGAAAGGGAGGAAGAAGTAAATTAAGACTGCAGCATCCACTGGAGAATGGTCCTATCAAAGCCGGTTCTCGACCTGGAAAATTATTGCAGTTTATAGTGTTTTGTAAAAGTATGTTCAGATGACCATGTGGCTGCCTCTAGAATGCTTCTAGAGAACACCCCTTTCCAGAAATACACAGAAGAAGCCAAAACACTGGTGGAATCGGTCTTAAACCAATGCGGAAGTGGTTTGTTATGGTGAGAACAGCAAAAATAAACAGGATGAGACAACTATCTAGAACATGTCTGCTTTGGCAGTGGTTGTTCTTTTTTCACAAGGATGGCACTACATCAGACCACATAGAGGTACATAAACCCCATGTAAAGCTCTGTTCCCCCCTGAGTGCTCCAGTCCTTGGAATACTAAAAATTAGAAATAAGAAATGTCTCTGCCTTTTTTACAAAAAATCAGTTCTCCATTTCTCATACACTTCCATTCAGCTGACAGTGCAAGCACTTGGTTCCTGCTTCCTGCAAGCACTCGCTTCCTACTTCCTGCTCACCTACTAATTAAGTATAAGACTAGTCCTTTCCTGCTCAGCTGCTGATTTTGCAGAATTCTTCAAAATTGCAGTTTTTCTGAACTGATGCACATTGCTTCTGGGGAGAACAGACTTTTGATGCATATTTTTGCACTAGAAGAATGGCTTTAATGGAAAAACAGAACAGCTTTTTGAAAAAGGTATGTATGTGTGCATGCGTGCGTGTGTGTGTGTTATGCAAATGTGTTGGTTCATGTGTGTGTGTGTGTGTGTGTGTGTGTGTGTGTGTGTGTGTGTGTGTGTGCGTGTGTGTGCGTGCATGTGTGTGTGTGTGTGTGTGTGTGTGTGTGTGTGTGTGTGTGTGTGTGTGTGTGTGCGCGCACGCGATCTTTCTCTACCTGAGATATTCAAGTTAATTATCATTCAGAAATTACATTTTTAACTAGAACAGCACTGTCTTTTTAAGCGGCTTGCTCAGAGCCACACAGTAGGTAAATGGAGGTAGAAGAACTCAAACCCTTAACTACAGCAAGTAGCATATTAAAAGCTTGGAGCCTTAATTCACCACAACAACTGCCAGACCTCCACTAAAGTCTTTTTTTTTTTTGTTTGGTAAATCACTGAAGATCACAGTTAGTCAATGTAAATCATTAGTTTCATAGTTCTCATTGTTCAGAAAATGCATGCCCATGTAGCACCTATTATTATTTGTTAACTTTTTAAGTGAATTGAAAGTATCTGGCATGTAATCATCTGAGCTGTTAATGGACTACTTCCAGAAGTCAAAAGAACAAAGTTTGAATCCTCCCACTTCCATTTGCCAGCTGCATTAATGTGAGAAAGTTTCACAGACAGTACTCCTGGGTCACTCATAAAAAGCTGCACTTTTTCCAGTTAGTTTGCTTGGTTAATAAATAGATAAAAAATAGCATTTAAAATTTGGTCCTTCTGAAGCCTTTGTCTAATCCCATTATTTTTGGCTTTGTCCAGAATTCTTGAGCAAAGAAGATGAGGATTATTTTGGACTGTTCCTTGTAAAACTTCTTTTTGGCAAATTGCTGTGGATCCCAGTCACTAATGACAAGTATATGACTTTCAGACTTTGTGTCATATTGCTTAACTGTCCATATTTTTGCCGAATGTCCATATTTTTGGCTGATATTTTGGTCTTCTCCTCATAAAATTTGATATTTTCTGGCAATTTTTTGAGGATTGAAGTCACTAAATAATTATATACTTTTGAGTTTCAGACTTCAAATCCTTCAGTAAATGCATGCTAACACAAACTCTTTTATTCTATTAAATTTCAAAGTTTATAAGAGCAATATTTAAAATCTGACCCTGCTTTTGAGCTTTTGTCTACCCAATAATTTGGCTTTCTCCATATGTCTTGTGCTTAGAGGTCAAGAAACATGCTTTGAAAATGCTTGCTAATGGAACTTTCTATGTATAGAAGAGAACAATTTAAAATATATTCCTGATTTTTTTCTGTGCTTTGTAATATAATGGGTTAGAATGGCATGGGGTGTAGTTGGATGCACAGTATAGTTCTCACAGCAGTTAGCTGAAATGCACTTCTTGGTCACTATTTATGTACTTGTTTATGAATTTCATTACAAACATCTTAATATAAGCAGTCATACACAAAGTCATAATTCATAGTCTTATCTGTGTTTGTCCTGCATCACAGAGTGGTTATGGTTTAAAGGAAGCAATTTATTGTACTAAACAGAAGCTTCATCATATAAGCTATATTCTACGGGCATAATCCTTAGTTTTCTTGTTTTGGTCATTCTTGAATATATACTTATTATTTGGCTGTGAGTAAAATGGACAAAATATAATTTTAACTGTGAATGCATTTTTAATTTAATTTGTATTATGCAGGCACATGGATGTGAAATAAACTATGTTGAGCTACAACACTTTGCCTGGTATTTAGTGCAGATGAGTAAGGCTATGAGCTGTTAATATGCTGCTTCGATTAATGCAGCTTTTGATTCCCTGAGCCTTCATTTGTATAGTGTTAGTCTAATTCACTTCAGCAGAAATTGCTCCTGGGCAGCCCTTAAAGAGGGACATTTGTGTCCAGTAGCCTATCCTAAGTAATTAGGAGATACATTACACATAGGTCCTTTGAATTCCTGTATCCTTCAGATAGACACTTATCAGTGCTCTACTGTTTGATGTTTGACTATGAATCTTAGCACCTCTGTTGTAACTTAATGGAATGCCAGATGCATCTTCAATAAATATGAATTTCTAAGGAAGAGAAGTTTACTGTTGCTCATGGTGTCTTTTTCAAAGTGAGTGTTTTATTTTGTTCAGCAAATGACTGTAAATGTGTTGCTGTAATTTTTTTTAATAAAAGTTTTAAATGAAATCCAAATGTCTAAAAGGTAAAAGTAGAGAAGAAAACTGTCTGCACTCTGCAGATTTAAACATCATTTTATGGTAATTCAGATAGGCAGCCAGTTAACAGGATATTTGTATGTCCCCTTGTATAGGGGCTGTTCTATTACCCTGCCTAGGACACTATTTGACCATAATTCACCTTTGCTCTTATTGCTCAGAATCTGCATGTATCCTATGTTTTTGTTTTTATATCTTTTAAATCAGGTAAAGGGGCAACCCAGTACCACAGTCTTGTTAAATGATTTACTGAAAGTCACACAGTAGACAAATGAATGTAGAAAGAATCAAACCCTGCACCCTTGACAACAGGAAGCAGCTCACTAAGTTCATAGAGCCTTAACCCTCTACACTATTGACCGGACATTCAAGCACATCATTATTTAATTATAAATTACTGAGGGGTAAAATTCACTTAGGTTTACATTCTGACAAGAATGTTACATGTTCTGATTACACAGGGGTTCAGAAAATGCATGGTGATGCAAAACCTGATGTTCTGTTAACTTTTTAAGTAAATTAGAATCATTGGCTTTGAGAATTGAAATTACTTGATAAATATGTTTTTATTAAATCTACTTTTATTTGCAGTTATACCCTGTTTAATTTAATAGACCATGTTTAATAATAGTTTCTGATTCGAAAATAGTCTAATAAACTTGAACAGTGACTTAGGAGGTAGAAAATTATAATTTTATACTGACTTTTTTGTTATGGGTTATGTACATGAGACTGCCAATGTAAAAGAATTTGGGGTATTTGAGGATGAAGTAGGAGAGCATTCAGTCATATAGTGTGGGGGATAATCATATTCTTAATGAACCCTATTTGCACATTAGCTCAATTACCTTATCTGGAAGAACTGATGATTTTCCTTCATGTGAGTTGGTTACCAACACAGAAAAAGATTTTAAAATCTGCAATTTTAGTGAATATGAGTTTGATAATGTGCAAATAGGTTTATTAGCTAAGGGTAAGACATTTGTTCCTTCAAAGCATGCAAATACTGCTTATATTTTGATTGACCTAAAATGTTTTGTCAGGAAGTTGAACTTTAAATGTTCAATGAAGCTTTACCAGTATCCAGTATTCTCCATATTTCAAGCACCCTAACCCCCGAACCCCACTCTTCAAGTATTTCAAAAGATGTGGGAATTGGACATTAGGGATATGGTTGGTAAAACAAGGAACCCTAATAGGTCCAATTTGACTAAGGATGAACAGAGTAAGTTGGAAGACATAAAGAATTCTGGTCTTGGGTTTATGAAACCAGATAAGGGAGGAGGTTTGGTGGTCATGATGCAACAAGAGTACAAAGAATGGATGTATTTTATGTTTGATGACTATACTTATAAGGAAGTCTCTAAGAATTACGTAAACCAAGCATATTCCAAAATTGAAAATCAACTTATTGACTTATTTATAGAAAGAAGAGTGTCTATTATAGGTTCATAGGTTCATAGGTTCATACTAGGCTATCTGCCTAGGGGCATTTATAAGCCTAGCCCATAGTTATGTGGCTTTCGCCACCCCTTTAGTTTGAATAAAACTATGCCTATTATTTTGCTGTGCCTCTGTCAAGCAGTGACACTGAAGTAATCCCTGGGGTATATCTGCGATCTCCCATCCATTGGTCAAGATTCCTCTTGAACAAGGCCAGCGAGGTGCTCTGCCTCACATGTACCGGTATTTTGTTCCACAGCATAGGGAGTCTCTGGGTGATGAATCTGTCCCTCCAGCATGTTCTATTAATAACCATGTCAAGGTTTAAGTCTCCCGCCCTTGTGTAATAAAATACCCCTGTCAGTCTTGAACCTCAAACCCTGGAAACACTAGCCTGCATGAATTACCACTGAGCCACAGCAGATATTGAAGAACAAAATTATTTAAACAGAATTTTGCCTTTTACACATTGTTTTCTTGGCATCTCTAAAATGCACAAAGAAATTATTAATCCACCTATGATCCCAATTGTGGACAGTAGAGGGTCTGAGGGTCCATCACACAAGCTTGTGCTAAGTTCTTGGATTACAAACTAAGGAATACTATAAAAAATCATTTACATGTGTGTAAGGATTCTTGGGACTTTTTAAATAAGATTAATGACATTGAATTGAATGAGAATGATATGTTGGTAACTACTGATGTAAGAGACTTATATACTGTGATTCCTGATGACATTGGTCTAAAGTTGTTCAGAGAATTTTTAGAAGACAAGAAGTATGGTATGGAAGATATTTAACCTCTTGGAAGAGCTTCTTGAGATTGTGCTTACTAATAATTTCATTTTATTTGATGGTTACTATTACCATCAAACAAAAGGTGTAGCAATGGGGGCCAACTGTGGGACCATTTATACGAATATAGTTATGGCTTGTTGGGGAAATTGCATATTTTGGATGGCCCTTTTAAACAGTTCCTTCACTTTTATACCAGATATATTGATGATGTGTGTATTATCTGGACTGGTCCTAAGGACATGTTTGAGGAATTTTGTGTTTCCATTAAAAATAGTACATATTTTTTAAGGTTTACGTATCAGATGAATATTAAAAAAACGTCTTATTTAGATGTACTCCTCAAAAAGGATTTTGAGAACATGTGTTATTTTGCTAAAATATATTGAAAAACTACTTATTCAAACACATTCTTACATTTCTCCAGTGCCCATCCCATGACAAAAAAGATCGGTCATTGAGGGGAAATTCGCAAAGGCTGCAAGAATGGTCACTGACGAACATGACTTCTTGAAGGAATGTTTAGTGTTGGAGGCAATGTTTTCAAGAAGGGGTTATCCTACCTCTATGGTAAAAAAACATTAAAAGAGAAAATCAGCAGAAAAGGGAACAGGGTTTTTTTTTTCCAATTTTAATGGTAAATCAGGTCGGGACTGCTATTATACCATCTAAGGATGACTGAAGACAGCTGGATTTGTTTTCCTATTCCTTCATTACTAACTTTAACTTGGATAGCCAAGTTGTTAGTTAGATTTTGAATAAGAACTGGTCAGTACTAAGAGAAGGCAAAGAATTACAACAATTGCTCCCATAAAAACCTGCTATTGTGTATAGAAAGGATAGGAACTTAAAAAAAAATTGGAATCAGTTTCAGCTACTAAAACAAATGTTACATCATTTAAACAAATGAATATGGCCAATGTTTACTTTGTATATGGATTCTTATAGGAAAAGATTTTCATACAAAGGATGAAATGTAACTGTTGCAGCAAAGGGATTGTCTACTCTGTAATTTGTCTGGACTGTTGTTGTTTTTACATTGAAAAACAGAACGAATGTTAATAGAACAGATGTATGAATGTATATGTATGACATTCGAAAAAAAAAAAAAATACTAACACCCTGGCTAAACATGTGATGGATTTCCCTGGGACATAGTTTAAAATTCACCATCGTGAAACAGGTACACCAAAACTTAAAGGGTGGACTCTGGCATCTTTATTTGAAAAAACGGGAGCGCTACTGGCAATTTATTTTTAAAGCTGATAGTTGGCCTTTTCTTAATGAGACCACATCTATCACCAGTATTTTAAAAGTAAAATCCTTGTTAAAATAAACCTCAAAGGATTGGTTTTGTAATGAACTGTAGAGAGCGGTATCTTTAAGTGAATGTTGTTGCCTTGATCACATGACCAGGTTTATGGTCTATTTAAACCTTAAAGAATATTTATTATCTGAAGAAGTCCTGAAAGGATTTGAGATGTAAGCACATTTTGATTTTCCATTGTTTTACTTGGTTTTATCTATTCTTATCCAAGTTTCCATGTTTTAAAGATGTGTATTAAAGATGCGGTTTTAACTTTTACAGCTGGGTCGTCCTGTAGTGTTGCTACCTTTCAGCAGATTCTGGGTTTGTCTATGTTTTTCTTTTTCAAGCTGATAAGCCACCTGGTCTCAAAGAAGACTTAGCATTACAAGCTTATTAATGTTAATAGGGTGACTCTTTAAAATCACCCATCCCAAATATTTTTAGTTTTACGTAATATAATATAATATAATATAATATAATATAATATATAATATATATACTTCTCATTTCTCCAGTCTCTGCTTTGGCTACTTTATTTGAAGACATTTGCAAAATGTGGCACATTCATATCGAAAAAACTTTTTATAGCTATAGAATAAACTCCCCCTCCACAGTTAAACCCAGCCCATTTTATACTTTCAAGGAGGAAACAGATAACTACAATGACACCTGCAGGTTCCAAAATGAGATCTGAGATAGCAAGTTCCTTGAAGACCAATATACTTTTGTTTTGTTCACCAAGCCTTCTAATCTATGAAAATATTATTTGATTTGTTTTTCTGAGTTCTGAAGTCTTTCTGTCACAATATTCTCCTTGAGGTAATCTGTGTAGCAATTTTCCTTGAATGAGATTGTCACTAGCAAACCTGAAGAGGAATCGGTTAGTCCTCCATATAACTGGTTCTTTTTCTTTAGTTAGAATGTTTTTTACATTTTCTAGTGGGTCATGGAACTTAATAAAATTTAGTTGACCAGATACTGAAGGCGATTGTCATGGCAGTGACTCAGTCATGTTCTGATATAGTAGCTTATCAGACTGCAGCTGTTTTCACTCTGCAAATACAAAAAAACTTCTCAGGAGGTCAAAGGACTTCAGGACAAACCGGCAAAATACCAATGAAATGCACAAACAGAAAGACACCAAAAGTCCAACGTCCAAGATTTAATGAAGGCACACATAATAAAAATAAAGGCAGAGCTTTCAAGTCCAAAGACTCTTTTTCAATGCATAACATACAATTTGCATCACTGCAGAATGTCCAGATTTTTGCCTCATATTTTTGATGCATTTTCATAAAATTGTGGTTCTTTAGCACATTATTGGCAAATTACTGAAGATGTAAGCCAGAAAATAAGAATAAACATTTGAGTTTCAGACTTCATATCCTTCAGAAAATTCATGCTAATGCAAAACCTTCTATTCTAACAATTTTCTATGTTTTTTTAAGAGCAATATTTTAAAATTGTCCCTATATTTGGGCCTTTGTCTCCCCATTATTTATGACTTTGTACAACTTTCTTGCTGTAGGACATTGAGACGTATGGGTGCATACACTAAATACTTAACCACACCAATGTCATTTCCTTGAACTTTGTACAGCCTTATTCCTCTTCGCCCTGCTGCTTCTACCCTTGTGTCCTCCTGTGCCTGTATTTCTAGTAGCTGATGCATCCCTATGCACATAGTGAATGAACTCACAGGTACTAATATAAGTTGTGAAATGGCAGGTAAATATCTACATAAAAATGTAATAATCCTTTCTTCAGTGGAATAACGCAGTAAAAGGTTGACAATCAGAACTTTAGAGCTGTTTAAGGATGAACTCCCCTTTTCATCGAGAAGAAAATTTGACTTTGCACAAAAGTGGATATGCATTTCAGTTTAAATTTTGTTTAAAGGTTAGCATGAGTTACTCTCTGCTGGGAAACATTATTTCACAATGCTTATCTAAACTTCTCACTGATCAGTTCTTTCCCATTTATAACATGGGTAAGCCTTGATTATATCTGGCCTTCTGATAAGCTGCTGTTACTTCCTTACTTTTCACCAGATCTAAACTCATGACAATGTAAGGAAGTCCCCAGCCTTTATGAGAATAACAGATTACTTCCATTTTCAGTGTACTATTACTAAGTAACTATCAGCAGTGAATAAAGTACATTGCATTGTGTTTAAAGAAGCCGGCTATATAAAATGGGTTTTGGTTGAATGTTTAAGCTTCTGAAGCATGACACCTATCTTACTGGTGCTTTTATTTTGCACATACTATATGAACTACTTATGTTCCTTTACAGAGGTGCACTTGGATGTCAGTTATACCCCCTAGATTGCTGGTGCAGTGGCTGTCATTCGTCTTTGTTTATTCCATGGAAGAGGAAAATATTACCTTCATTGCTATGTACTGACTTTTAGACTAGGGTATTTAAAATAGTGGGTGTACAAACTTTGCTTTTGCAGGAGTTGCAACCGCAAACCTTGAGTTCTGGTGTAATTCATTAATTGGTAGGGTTACTATTTGGTGGTCAGGTTTGCAGCTATGTCTATCTCTGGGTATAAAGTCTGCTGTTATGGAAACTGGTAAGATACAGTATGATTTATATGCACACACACACACACACACACACACACACACACACACACACACACACACACACACACACACACACACACACACACACATTTGACTGAATTACAAATAGTTGAGCTCATTTGACTAAACACTTATTTGACTGAATCACAATTGACACAGATTTGTAGATCTCTATAGAAAGTTTGCAATTGTGTCATTTCTGATCATTGGTGTTATTAGGGAAATTTAGAAGCGCATGTGTAGATTGGCAATGGTCAATGCCATGTTCTGCTCCACAATCCATAGATGTTTGTGCTCCAGTATTAATTTATAGTGTGGTGCTTTTTCTTTTCTCCACTATTATACGACTATGGAGTTAGCATATATAAGTAAGGGGGGTGGAAGAGCAAAGGCTGCCTCATGGGGGGTGTAGGGGGCTTCCAAACCTGAAAAAAAAAGAAATATCTATATATCTATCTATCTATATATATATATATATATATATATATATATATATATATATAGATACACACACACACACATACACATACACACACTATAAAGGTGTAACTCAAAAAGTAGAATCATATTTGGTAGAAAGGTTTTTGTGCATGTAAAAAAACTAAACAGTGTAAGAAACTTCTTTGTATGGAAGATTTTCAGTCCATATATCTCTAGTAAATCACTGTATATTAATCAGGTCAGACAATAGTAGTAGATGTAGTGAACTTAAACTCGTCAAGTCAAAATATAATAAAAAATATATAATTTGAAATATTGTACAGAATTACTAAGTATTCGAAAGTAATCCAAGCAAGGCAGGCAGTCTGTTTCCTGTCGAAAATCCTTTATTAAGTACACAGACAAACGATCCAAGTAAAACAAAAATAACAGAGCAATAGTTTCCTCACAAGCTTTCTAAATATATATATCTACTTTTCATCAGGCAAGGAAGTGGTTTATTGTGCTGTAAAACAAAGTGTTATTGGTACACAAGTTATATTCACATCCCTTCCCCCATCAGTGTGATATTAGAGCTGGTCCTGCTCTACTTAGTAGCTGTCATAATAATACAACCCTTATCTACTTTAAATAAAATTTATAATGATGTGGTACCTCTTCTTTAACCAGATTATTAAGTAGATTATTAAGTCTGTGATTTTATCCAAGACAACATACTACATGGATGGAAATATATCAACCTTAGTATATTTGGCAATCAAAAAATATATATAAATATATATATATACACTAGCCAAAACACAGGGTACCTTATCTTACAGAGATCTTTGAGCACAGTCCTTTAACAAATGTCTAGTATTTCAGTTTCAAAACTTGATTGTCCATGAAGGTATTCCCTGCCAGATATGCATAGAAGGATAGAGTCAAGTTTATGTCTTGTGCATAATAAACGCTTACATGAATTTAGCTCTTGATGTGTTTATTTCCTGATAAGTTTCATCATTGTGGACTGCATTTGATAGTCCTAAATTTACCTAGCTTGCAGAAGCTATTGTACAGTGTTTCAGTCTTTGGACAGACTGAAGATAAGAGTCATCAGTGAGCTTGCTTTCCCATCTCTTTCCACCATTACATACAGCATTAGTGAGGAAGGCTTATGTAGTGCATGGAGTCTGCTGATTATAGGTTCATAGGTTCATACTAGGCTATCTGCCCTAGGGCATTTATAAGCCTAGCCAGAGTGTGTTTGGCTTTCACCACCCATTTTAAATTAATTTTGCTATGCCCTTTTTCGAGGTTAGTATACTGTGCCTCTGTCTAACAGTGACACAGAAGTGATACCCGGGGTAAACCTACGATCTCCCATCCACTCATCAAGATTCCTCTTGAAGAGAGTCAATGAGGGACTCTGCCTAACCTGGACTGGGATTTTATTCCAGAGTGAAGGGAGCCTCTGGGTTATAAATCTGTCCCTCCAGCATGCCCTATTTATTCCAGTGCTGAGGTTCAAGTCTCTCGAGCGTGTAGCTCGATGGGATTTGGATTTTCTGAGGTGCAGCATGTCCATTAATTCCGGGTTGGACATGGCTTTATACGTCAGGCACAGATCACCTCTGAGCAGGCGGTATGCCACTGAGTAGAGCTGGAGTTTCTTTAACCGGGCAGCATATGGCATCTGTTTGAGCCCTTTGATCCTCTTGGTGAGGTACTTTTGGGGTCTTTCCAGTTGCTGCAGGTGTCTGGTAAGGTACATCCCAAAAGGGGCACTGTACTCAATTATGGGCCTGATGAGGGATGAGTAAAGTGGCACGATGACCTCCCCTGATCTAGATGTGAATCCCTTCATGATTAGGTGGGCTATATAAAATGTTTTTCTAACCACTTTAGCAACGTGGTTGTCAAATGAGAGATTGCTATCAACTTGGGTCCCCAGGTCCCTAATTACTTCTTCTGTACTTAATGGATTACCACCTATGTGGTAATTTGTGGGCACTTTGTTTTTGCCAAAGGGGATGACTATACACTTTTTGGCGTTTAGCTTGAGGCCATGGCTCTGGCACCAGTTGTCTGTTTCTATGAGGCCCTTTTGGAGGATGCTTGTGTCGGCTGGAGAGTCGATTATTGCGCCCGATTTGCAGTCATCTGTGAACTTGGTCAGCCACAGTCCTTCCATGTTGGCCTGTACCTCCGAGAAATATATACCGAACAAGAGAGGTCCCAGGACTGAGCCTTTTGGGATGCCACTTGTAACTGGTTTGGAGTCAGACATGGCTACAGCAATTCTAACCATGTGAGTTCTGTCCTTGAGCCAGTTTGCAACCCATCTAGTGACATAGGGGTTTATATTTAAGCTGGTGAGCTTATCTATAATGCCCGAGTGGGGTATTGTATCGAAGGCTTTTGCGAGGTCCAGGTAGGCTGTGTGGACCACCTTCCCCTCATCAATGGCCTTCTGATATTTGGAAAAAGTCAAACCAGTTAAACTCCATAATGGTATGTGATCTGACCTCTGATGCCTCTGTGAAAGTTATTAAGATCAGATCCCACACTAGGCAGTAAAACCTGCCTGTACTGACCAGCAAATGAGAGCGGCAGAATAAAAAATAGTTTCTGTCTGCTGTAAGTTCTGGTAACATGTCCCTAAGTTCCTGTAATGAACTTAGAAACTTGCTTCAATAACAGGATTTATGTTCATGTGTATTTTATGAATGATATGAACTCTAAAAGTCTGATGAATGCTGTTATTTAGTGACTTCCGTCCTCACTGATTTATGTGAAAACCACATATTTTATGTGGAACAAACAAAAAATATGAAGCAATAATCTGGATATTCTGTGGAAATATGGACAGTGGACAGGTATGAAAGGCAAATGTAAACATGACTTACAGCATTACATTGCTTTTCTAACAGTGTCCATTAACTGTTTTGTTGCTTTGAAAGCTGGCAAAACACTTTGCAATTGTCCTCGGAACTAGGAGTACATAGAGTAGATAAAGCTCCATGCACTGCAAAGAATTATGATCATCTTATCTCGAGCTTCATTCTTGAGGTGAATTTATTGGCGTCCAAGTATCAAAAACATAATAGGTTGGTTATGATCAGCAAGCTGACCATTATCCTCTATGTTGTACCTTTAGAGAGAACCGACTTAAGTATTTATTTTGCAGTGCTGAAAAGGCCTCACTTCTTGACAGCAGAGACTACATATAAGTGTATGTTCACCATTACTCCAGGGATTGAAAGCTGAAGGAACTGCTATTATTCACTTCTATTCTCTCACTTTTCACTATCCGTAAACATAATATTATAAGAAAGCATGCACTGAGATAAAAAAACTGCTTTCATTTCTTTGACGTCCATAGTTTTTGCTGATGCCAGATAGATACTAGATACATTGTTGGCATAAATCTGACAGTGCTGGTTCTTGTTATAAATATACCAGTATAAGTAAATATATGCACTATAAGACTTAAGGAGCTTTTCATATTCATGTCACTTTTTTTAAAGAGTGCAACAGTGGTGTACTGGTTAAAATTCTCAAAGTGTTAGAGAGCAGTTGAGAGACCATTGTGTGACCTGTCTTATTCAGTCACTGAGCCCTTTAACTCAATTACTTGGAAACAGAACCGCTTGCCACAGGATCATGAATAGAACTGCCACAAACAACAGAATTTGTGGAATACTACATGGGAGACAAAGGACAGAAAAGGCATGGAATCTCTGCTGTTCTTTAACCAGCATAATGTTCAGAGCTAGTTCATCTTAGATTGAATGAGATGTACAGTCAGTAAAACAGTTTAATTAGAAATGCTTAGGAACTGGCGCTCTTTATCTGTATATGAATACAAGCCAGAATTGCCTTCTTGAAAAATGAAAGCCTTTGATGGAAAGAAACAGGAACAAATGAGCTCCTGCCAGTTCCTGCCAGTTTAATCAGTGTGGAGGATCGATGTAATGCATTATTTGTTGCGATCACCTTTGATGCTTCAGTCGTTTAGACATGACAAATACATCAGGTTTCAGTGCTGACATCCAGCTTTTGCTCAAAATTATTAAATTAATTTATAGAAAAAGTAATTTTAACTAAAACTATGGTAAGCAAATATAAATTTTGTAGAATCTGTGTGATTAAACACCTGCTTTCATCAATGTGGGAAAAATCTGTTACTATGAATATACATATGACATTCAAAATTCAAAGCTTTGTGATATGCCCAGGGCTGGTAGCCTGTGAATACAGAACAGCTCATTTCAGTTCATGTCATCTTAGGCCACATGACTGAACATGCTAAGCAGATGACGTCTGCTTGGTACCTCATCGGCAATTATGCTATCTGTAGATTGTCCAGTCTGTGCTGAGAGGGACACTTATTTCTGTAGGGAATGGTACAGAAAGCATTAGTCATTTTTTTTTACTCTGGAGAATGTTTCACACCTGATGTGTTGACGAATGTGAATGAAATGAGTCAAGCTGATGGAGGGCACTGACACGAGCAGCGAGATATTTGGAGACATTTGTTTGAGACAGCACCTGAGTCACTGTCTAGATAGCAAAATAAATGCTTAGCAGTGGGAACTGCTCTTTGAATCATGGTGGCATAATTTAAACTATGCTGCAAATGTGTGACAGATGCTTGAACATGCAGGGAGTGTTTTCTTAAAAAAAAAAAAATAATTAAAATCTTCATCACCATTATCTGCACTCCCTCACAAGATTTGTCATTGTTACATGGACAAAGAAATACATAAGGGCATAATGAATACATTTGGCAGAATATCTCACGCACACTTGAAGGCTGGGGTTTGATTTTTAAATGTCTTACACTACTGACCTGTGTTACGTTAGCCTCTATCTCTGGTTGCTAAGTTCTATAAGGATTTCATGGATTATTAAGAAAAACCTACTAATGCATTCTGTTTTCTTGTTAGCTTTTCATGAACCTTCACAGCAGTGGTCTAATTTGCATTTATATCAGTTTCTTATACTTGATGCTTTTTATCACTGACGTAATTCTGAACAGGAAGCAAACATCCTATTCGGTTTCAGGAGAGGCACGTCCTTTTCTGCAATTATTAATTACAAAAAGTCTCTAAAATATGGCAGTGATTCATGCATGAACTAAGAAATTGGTGAGATGTTAAAAGAAACTAAATGAAGCTCCACAATACACTGACTGTTAAATTCAGCCTGAATAAGATACAAGCTGATTATGTCATGCAGAAGTTTTATATATTTGTGTGTGTGTGTGTGTGTGTGTGTGTGTGTGTGTGTGTGTGTGTGTGTGTGTGTGTGTGTGTGTGTGTGTGTGTTTATATATATATATATACATATATATATATATGTGTGTGTGTGTGTGTGTGTGTGTGTATGTGTGTGTGTGTGTGTGTGTGTGTGTGTGTGTGTGTGTGTGTGTGTGTGTGTGTGTGTGTGTGTGTTATAATGTTGAAATCCTATAATGTTGAAATTCACAACGCTGACCACAGAATGTCAAAAGTGGAAAACAATGAAAGCCTTTCGTCAAAGTTCAGAATACTGAAAGCTACAACATCAAAAATAGCAGTAATAGTAACCTGTCCATAGTGATACACCCCATATACTGTTAAACACAACTTTAATGTGCACTGGAAGTTGCTACAACCCGAAAAATAACATATGCAAGTGTTCCATATCATCCATAAATGCAGTGTGTTTCCTGCAAAAACACCTGCACTAAGTGCAACACAAAACTTCCATAGTGATGCTTTAATAATATCTCACAATGCTTATATCCTAATACACTTTTTCCAGATGGTATAAATTGCCATCTAACGTGAGCATTTCTTTATTTTTCTGCTACATTGTTAAATGGTAAGTGCTGTCTAGTGTTCTGGGATACTGTGCAGCCATCTACGACATCCTTATGTTAGTGTCTTTATTTAAGAGTCAATACAACTGGTTCAACAGTTAAGCAATGCAATTTTCTGTATTCTGAACTTCGACATTGTCGACGGTCATTACTTTGCACTTTTTGAGTTTCGATGCTATAGGAATGATAGGATTGTAGATCCACAAATATGTGTACGTAAATATATATATATATATATATATATATATATATATATATATATATATATATATATATATATATGGTCCAGGAGTGTAACAGAACAACCCACCTCAGCTCTTAAGTATCTTAAGCAGTTTCTTCACTTTTATACTTTCATATTTGACAGTCAGAGTGAGCTACAGTGGCAAAGGCTTTGCTGCATCTTGCATAGGGTAGTGATCTCTAGGATCACAGTGTACCCTTCCCACATCTATCCATTATTAGTCACACATCAAGAAGAGTTAACATGACTATACACATTCTGCTGGCTATGACAGCAACATCAATGGCTGATAAACATGTAAGGAATAAAGCTTCTAGAATCACAGATTGTAACTCAGTTATTCACACATCATGTCCTTGATCAAGATATGTCAAAAACTGACCCCTAAATATAACAGTCCCCCAGATTTACTAATATTCCATGCAGGACTAGCTTAGTCCTGCATGGAAGTGGCCATTTAGGAACAGGAAGGCAGCGTGCCATGCATATTAATGAAGACGCGCTGCCTGAGCTCCTAATCTTACACGGAGAATGTAAGAGTGCAAGGGCATGTCTGAGAGCAGAGCATTCAAAATATATATGCCCCCGCAAAAAAGAACAGCAGAAAGGCCAAAGGAATGAGCGAGACTGCTCATAGATGTCCGCATATCTCCAGCAACATTCCCCCACATGTACAACAGCAATAGTAAATACAAATCAAATAAACAAACATATTTTTTTTATTATGAATCCGATTAAAGCTAACCGTAGGTGCGTGGGTGTGCCCATCGCCTAGCCACAGTTAATGCAGCTTAAATGGCTGAAGAGGGTAACAAGGAAGATATATGCCAATTAAACAGTATAGCAATAGTGTAGTGAGCAGAGCATTTGCCTTACGAGCAGGCATTCCCTGTTCGAGTCCCAATGCAACACATTCCATTTTCCATGACAAATCATGTTATGACCAATATTTTAGGTGCATAACCTACTAAATAACATATATTTGTGAATTGGAGTACTGCATTAAATGTACATGTGAGGTGTCAGTGTCATAACATTGCAAAGTCCACATTTTATATAGCCCACCTAATCATGAAGGGATTCACATCTAGATCAGGGGAGGTCATCGTGCGTTTTTACTCATCCCTCATCAGGCCCATAATTGAGTACAATGCCCCTTTTGGGATGTACCTTACCAGACACCTGCAGCAACTGGATAGACTGCAAAAGTACCTCACCAAGAGGATTAAAGGGCTCAAACAGATTCCATATGCTGCCCGGTTAAAGAAAATCCAGCTCTACTCAGTGGCATACCGCCTGCTCAGAGGCAATCTGTGCCTGACGTATAAAGCCATGTCCAACCCGAAATTAATGGACATGCTGCACCTCAGAAAATCCAAATCCCATCGAGCTACGTGCTTGAGAGACTTGAACCTCAGTACTGAAATAAATAGGACATGCTGGAGGGACAGATTCATAACCCAGAGGCTCCCTTCACTCTGGAATAAAATCCCAGTCCAGGTTAGGCAGAGTCCCTCATTGACTCCCTTCAAGAGGAATCTTGATGTGTGGATGGGAGATAGTAGGTTTACCCCGGGTATCACTTCTGTGTCACTGTTAGACAGAGGCACAGTATACTAACCTCGAAAAAGGGCATAGCAAAATTCATTTAAAATGGGTGGCGAAAGCCAAACACACTCTGGCTAGGCTTATAAATGCCCTAGGGCAGATAGCCTAGTATGA
Organism: Protopterus annectens; assembly: GCF_019279795.1. Lineage (NCBI taxonomy): Eukaryota > Metazoa > Chordata > Ceratodontiformes > Protopteridae > Protopterus > Protopterus annectens. Next base: position 1,127,724,994 of record NC_056739.1, read on the forward strand.
ACCTATGAACCTATAAACCTATAAGCGCATGTGCCCCATACAGTATATGTACACAGGAATCATGGATACAAATGGAAAGTAAAATGTGTAATGAATGACAACTCCATACATCTTCCAAATCCCCCACCTTCCCAAGAACCATTAGATATTACTGTCTAAATCAGTGCAATTGTAAGCTGGAGTAAGCACTAGTAACCCACTACATAACATAAATATGTGAACTGGAGTACAGCAGTAAGCCCAGATGTGAGGTGTAATTGTAATAGAGTGTTAAAGTCCCCAATAAAACACAAGGACCCCATACAGTGTACGTACACGTGAATCATGGATACCAGGCATATATATATACAAGATGTAATGAATAAGAAATCAATGCCAAAATGAAAATAAAATGCTAAGTCTAATGTAAGCAATGCTAAGCATTGCACAGGCCAGCTTAGGAGGTGTAAGCAATGTGTAGGCCAGCTAACTCAATGTGCCCAGTGGTATACCCCTTTAAACAATGCCAACCTTAGGTAAGCAGGTTTGCCCATAGCCTAGCCTTTTCAAAACTGGCCAATCATGCAAAAGTGTGAGAAATCGGCCCTACTTAAACCCAAACAGGTGAGAATACATCTCATAACTGGTTGTAGCTTCCCCTTGCAGGCACAATGGCACAAATGGGAGAAGGTGTGCACTTCCAGGTGCAGCACTGGTGCATCCAGGAGTCCAGAGTCATGGCAGGACCAAAGACCATGAGCAGAGACTGCTGCAGGGCCAGTACCAAGGTTCCCAACATAAGGTGGAATCCTGGGACCATCTCGCCTGTGACCTCACCAGTGCTGGTGAGCAGGTCAGGCATCACTATGCCGACCTGAAGATTTGTAAGGGGGACCTCTTGGAGCAGTGGATCCAAGGGGCTAGAATGGCAGGGGCTGTCCCAGCTCTGTGTAAGTATCACTCCACTATGTGTGTACTAATTGCCAGCTCATGTATATCATGGATAGGTATGGCTAAATATTCCTCTTATGTCCTTCACAGCTGCAAGTGAGCAGGCCGTGAACCAGGAGGCCCACGGAAGTTGCCTGGAAAGGTTGAGGTGTGAGGCAGGTCAGTAATACTCGTGCATGTACTGTCATAGGAAATAAATCTAAAAGTATTAGTAAATTAATTGCCTGTATAAAACCTGTATTGTTTAAGGCAAGTACTGCATACACCTGAGAACATGGCAGGAAGAGTCTCATACAGTTTGTATGTAAATAAAAGCGTAACAGCCTGACAATAAAGGTCTAACTGCTGGACTGCATGTGTATACTCTGGTATCATATGGTAATGTAGATTTGCAATCATGTAATAGTACTGTTCCATTAAGCACTGTTACCCACACTGTGCACCATAAATAGAATGTGTAGGAATGCCTGTATATGACTGGTGTAATCCCCAGAGGTCATTTAATACAACTGAGAGACATATAGACAGAAAACAGTGAAAAGGCAGACAACAAAATCCAAATAGCACATGCAACTGAGATGTGAACTGTCTTATTTTTAGCACACATAGCCATGGTTCGAATCCTGGCAGTGGTAGTAGTCTACATACAGAATCATACCCCACAACTGTACAAATATGTCCAGAATGTCCAGTAAAGTGGCCCATATCTGCTGCCTGTCAACCTGTCCCCCTGGGAAATCAGTGGGATGACCACAGATGTATAGGCAGCAAATAAGAAATACAACTGATTGACACACATCTATGAGAACAAAGCTGGCACACAAGCAACTCCCCAAAACCTTATGAGAGTAAGATCCACGTATGCCCCATTTACACCCCCATGTTGTCGAGCTGTGGCCAGAGTGTGTACAGTAACAGAGTGAGATGTATGTGCATAATAGTAATGTGAAATCTGGTACTGTGTGTGGCAACATTCAGGTAATGCTAACAAACATTTCTCCCATAGGTCTGTCAGATACCAACACTGTGCCAAGAAATGCAAGAATGATACCCTGTACTGGTACTGTTTACTTTGGTATTGTATGGCATTTTGACTGATGCAGTTGCTTTGAATAATAAGGTATTACTCATCACTGTTGCCCACACTGTCCTACAAAATATAACTGTCTAGGAAATCCTGTATACGAGTGTTGTAATACAAGGTCAAAATGCAAAACCACAGACGAATTATAAGACAGAAAGCCGATAGGAGATACACAGCAACATCTATATAGCACACACAACTCTGATGGGTAGTGTTTAAGTTGTAGCAGACACAGCCATGGTCTGAATCCTCGGAGTGGAAGTAGGCTGCATACAGAATGATACCCCACTACTGTAGAGATAAGACCAGAACTTCCAGTATATGAGCCCATATCTGCTGTCTGTCACCCTGTTCCCCTGGGAAGTCTGTGGGATGATCTCAGATGTTTAGGCAGCAAACAAGGAATACAACTGATTGTCACACATCTATGAGAATAAACCTGTCACTCTAGCAACTCCCAAAATTGTTATAAGAGTAATAAGCCAAGTATGTCCTATCTACACCCCCATGTTGTCAAGCTGTGACCAGAATGTGTACAGTAACAGAGTGAGATGTATGTGCATAATACTAATGTGGAATCTGGTACTTTGTGTGGCAACATTCGGGTAGTGCTAACAAACATTTCTCCCAAAGGTACGTCAGATACAAACACTGTGCTGAGAAATAAAAACCTTGATACACTGTACTGGTACTGTTTACTCTGGTACTGTATGGAATTGTGAGTGTTGCAGTTGCTCTGAATAATAAGCTATCACTGATCACTGTCGCCCACACTGTGCCACATAATATAACTGTGTAGGAAAGCCTTTATAAGAGTGTGGTAAGTCACTAAAGGTTGAAGAGGGCAATAGTCTAGATTTGTCCCGGTTCACCTGCATGTGGACAAGGCATGGCCAGAGTCTGTGCAGTAAGAGATGGACAGCTATGTGCACAACATCAACCCGGAATCTGTGAGTATGTGTAGAAACAGTTAGTTAGTGTTAACAAACATTTCCTCCACAGGTATACCAGGTAAGGGGTGTATACTGCAGGTAAAACCAGTTCATGTATAAAGATGATGACAAAACACCAGAAAACAAGTGAAATGACACTATAAGAGCCGACAACTTAAAATAACAGAACGGATTTTATGAAAGTTAGCGCTTTCAGCGAAGATAATACTCCGCCTTCTTCAGACAAACAAGAGTAATTAATTCCAAATTAAATCCGTTTTGTTATTTTAAGTTGTCGGCTCTTATAGTGTCATTTCGCTTGTTTTCTGGTGTTTCGTTTTGTGGTTTACCTAGTTTGATAAAGATGATGACAGCCATATCACTGTCCAAACTAAGGCTATAGGGTAGTGTAGTAATATCTGTAAGGTACAGATAGCAGCACTGACTAGGAAAGTAATGTGGACTACAGGAATATACTAGTTGATAATTTACATCTTTCTCTCCCCCCACCATATCTCCAACAATAAACTACATTCCCACCTCAACTGGTATGTAATGACTTCACTGTTCTGATTATGTCCTATTGGTTGATAATTATTTAAATCTGTTTCCATGCATGTGCTATATTGAAATATTCCAACATTGGTGGCATAGTGCCATCAATGTATCTGCATGCTCTTGTTCTTACCACTGTGGTCCCATATATGCATGTGTTCCGTTTGCTATGCAACTGTTCCGTATCTGGTGTCTGGGTTAATAGGAATATCTATGGATACTGTTATACTTAACCCTGGAATGTGTTGACTATTACTAACCCACGTATGATGGTAACATTTAAACACCATAGCACATTTGGGAAGGCTGGTCCCAGCAGACCCACCTGTTCTACCTCATCTGGCCATGGCACCAGGCACCAGCATGTCTGGGGCCCAACCCGGGACCTCCTCATCTATTCTTCCTGCACCACCTTCAGGTGGAACTGCCTCAGGGGATGGGGCTCATCCCACCCTGGGACCGTGTGCAGACAGGAACCTGTCACCCATCACCAGGACCGGGTCGTGGTGTATAGCGAATTCCGCAAGGAGGATGAAGATCGGCAATGCCAGCTTGAGGGCCGTGTGTTGCAACTATAGGGTCGGCCTGGCTCTGCGACTCAGTCCCCAGCACAGCCACCTTCGAGGCTGTGAAGGTGCTGTGGTAACTGCCCATGGGTGGGGACCTCAGTCCCACTGTTTCCACTAGGGAGCTCATGGGCTTCCGATTTCTCAACACCCCTCTCCATCAAGGTGTCTACCCCCCACATGTGTCATATACTGCCCCTGTATGCATCTTGTTTGTCTTGTCTGTTAACCTACCCAACCTACCTCCCCAAATATACCTACTATTCCTCCTCAACATCCCACTCTCACCTGAAAAAAAAAGGGCAATCTGTTCCCAAAAAAATCTTGCCCCATACATAGCTGTGCATTTCACACACGTGTCCACTGCACACATGTAATCTGGTCTAATTGGCATCACAACATATTATTGTTGCCCTCACCCCTCTCTCAGGGGTTTGAGTGTCCAAATCTACCTCCAAATTCAGTGTATATGCACAGCTGTTGCTGTAGAAGAAATCCACCCATCCTGCACATCCCTAGCTATTTTCCCTACTGTCTTTCCCTCTTTGTGCCTCTTTTTCACCACTTTCCTATCAACCTTTTTTTCTTTTCTTTTAAAGAAATTAATGCGGGGGTAAGTGGGAGAAAACATGTTTAAACAGCAGTAAGTGGGTTTAATCCTGTATGCATGGGGGTAACCAATGCCTACACAGGTTAAGCGATTAAAAAGCTAACTGAGTATTAGAAACTGTAACCAGAAGTTAGCATTTCTTACCTCAGCGCAAACCCGCACAAACTCGCTTACAACTGCTTAAAAGTGCCTTAATCACTCTGTATCCAATGGACATTGTTCTGTCCAGCAAGAAAATAAACAGCATCTGCAAGGCTCGAACACAGAAATCTGCACATCATAGCCAAAGTGATTTACTACTAAGCCATGTCAGATACACATAACTATCATCCAGCCCAGTCATTCAATGGTACAGGGAATGTATATTAACATGTAGATGTATGTGCGTGTGTGTGTGTGTGTGTGTGTGTGTGTGTGTGTGTGTGTGTGTATGTGTGTGTGTGTGTGTGTGTGTGTGTGTGCGCGTATATATATTAATATCTAAATAAATATAACATATCTATATATGTTAATATATATATATATATATATATATATATATATATATATATATATATATAAATTATATAAATATAAACATATATACATACATATGCATACATTTATAGGTATATATGCCTACATCTATATGTATGTATATATATATATATCTATATATATATATATATATATATATATATATATATATATACAGCAATTTATATATATGTAAGCAGATATATATATCTATATAAGTATATACGGACATACATCTGTAGATAAAAATGGGAACATAACAAAAACATATATGTCCACATGCACCGTTAATGAGGTTGAGAGGCCCCAAACAACATACGCCTTGTACGAATAGGTGTTCACCCCCCCACAGCCACACATGTCTGCCCTGCAATACACTGCCAACTGTTGCAGATCCCATAACCAGGACCTGACACAACATGGGCACAAGATGTTAACAGTACTCCATCCCACCTGTATGATGTCAGGCTGGTATCAATATGATATCATGCAGTACAGTCTGGCTTCCATAAGGAATGTACAATGTGGAAGCAATCAACATTCCTAGGATACATATACACAGACACATATATGCAGATACAGTTTTATGTATATATATATATATATATATATATATATATATATATATATATGTAAATACACATACACATGCAGAGATATGTATAGGAAGATACATGTGTAGAAAGTGCACACAATATGAAACAGCCACTATGCCTACAGTTACCACCTTACCAACTGGACACTGTATGAGCCACCCATACAAATGACAATCGTTGCCTGCAACATATACCCACAAAGAGGTCAAAGGATATAACACCACACACAGGTTTGCCTACATGGGAAAGCTTTATTTGTGTACTATTACAGTTGTATATGCCATGTCATATAGCTGTTTAGACACTGACATCCATATAAACAGAGTAATGCAACTGTGAAACAGTTATATTAATACGGTAGTCTGGAAAGGTTGACATATGTTGCTGTCCAGGCTGAGGCCTTCAAGTAGTACAATAGTAAAGACAGACTAGGCCACAGGATACCAAACAATCAACAGTAAGTAATGCAGATGTATAGTTCAGCAGCCTCTATCTACACTCTGTGCACCATCCCTAGGGAGTAAAGACATCAGTTGACACAATGGGATGTAACTGTTACATAACAAGGCATAACTGACATTATCACAATCACACTGACAAACAGAACAGTCTGTATATCAGGAGGAAGTGGGCCTGCATTTACCCAAAGTGGATTCTATGGTAATGTACATCCAGATACCTTAAGGCAGCTTACCCCTGATACCCCCACATGTTGTAACAGCCTAGGTTAGTTATGGTGCATCCCCCCGACTCAATAATACAGGGCCATATACCACTTTTACATACACTGGCCTCTGCAGTGCATAAGGGCACACATGTATTGTGTAGGTAAAGCCCACACATATATGGCCCCAACCACACAGTATGTGTGGGGGACACAACAGCAGGGGACTGATGGCAGGAATGTCAGCATGACATACTCACAGCCCACTACAGAACAACCCCTGACAGCATGTCATATGTGCAACGCCTGGTATGTAGGTGGAGGACAGAGGCTGGAAGACAAACCCATATGTGTAAAGCTGTTGTCATACACTAAGCAAGTTGCTGGTGTTACAGGATAGTCTGCAACATACCCTTAGTCAGGAATATGAAATTAGAAACAGAAATGAATGTAGCCATATACTGATAGCACTCAACACACACATTGCCAGTGATATATCTGACACAAGACCTGTGTGGTAGACAGACAAAACTTAATAGGCACACCTCTGGTCATCAAGAGGATAGGCCCACAGTTTAGAGCTATGCAGACAGACTGTATTCCAGTATGTACAGACAAACCCTGTAACACCAGTGCTATACAATGCATACAACAACTCTACTCACACTCTGTCTGTAGTTCTGGAACCTCGTACAAATATGTAGCTGACGTGAGTGTGCAGTTTCTCCTGTAAAAGGTATTACTACCTGCTGTCTGTAACACTGATTCCCACACACAGGAAGGATGTCCATCATACAGGAAAGGTAAAGGGACCACATCCACATGATGTAGGGATATATAGTAGTTGGTTGCCATGGCAGTGGTAATTGGGAAGTACTACACAGCATGCTGCATGCATGTAGCAAGTGGAGGACACTGATTGGTGCAGAGGCTATCACCTGATCATGTGCATCACCTACAAATTCCATGCTGCAATCTATGCAAAGCAGCTACTCCCATTTACTGGAGAGAGAGGGAGAGAAAGGGAGAGAGAGGGAGAGAGAGAGAGAGAGAGAGAGAGAGAGAGAGAGAGAGAGAGAGAGAGAGAGAGAGAGAGAGAATGTATAAGAAAAAATAAAAAACAAACACTCTAGAAGAGTCTGCGGTCCCAGAACAGGCATGTGAAGTATATATGTATGTAACTGTCTGTAGTACTTGGTCCATAATAATGAAATAGATGATGTGGAATGCTTTATATGTGCATTCAGCTGTTGTTGTAATGATGTTCAGCTGAAGAACTGCTAAGGACAATAGAGTCCATCCCTGTGGGTAGTGGGCTATACCCCTCAACTGTGCAGAGCAGCACTGACTGATAAGATGTAAGCCATCATAGTGTGTGTTGTGTAATGGGAAGTATGTATGTTACGTGGCCAATAGCTGGTGGTGGAAGTAATGCCATTATGATGGACACATGGGATCCACAGCCCACCCCTTGGAGGATACTCAGGTTAATCTGTATTGTAGCATGCAGGAATACCATAGGTATGTAATAGGGTTTCCTGCAATCTGGCCCTGCATATACCCCCATAATCTCAGGCTGTGTCCATATGTGGCACCTGTCTGTTCTGTAGCAAGGCACAACAGTGATCTCAGGCTGTGTCCATATGTGGCTCCTGTCTGTGTTGTAACAAGGCAGAACAGTGCAGCTGTGCAGGAAGGTGTTGTGAGATTGTGGACCTGATGTCTGAATGTACCCCACATATAGGTATGCGTATGTGTACATATATACATATATATAATATACACGCACACACACACACACACACACACACACACACACACACACATATATATATATATATATATATATATATATATATATATATATGTATGTCCACAGATATACAGATACCCATGTGTAGACATATTTATGAGCACATATATACATCACATATATCTACACATATATAGATATATACCTATATGCACCTGTCTACATATATATAAACACACACACAAACAGTGCATGCTGCATGCTACATGCGAGGAAACAGCACACATAGCAATACACACAGATATCTACAGCTGTCAGTGTGTGCAACATGGACAGGTATGTCACATGTGAACCCCTTGTTGGGACCACATTGCCCTTATCTGTGAAGTATGGAATGGGAATATGGGGAAGTATGGCAGGTATAGTTGTGTAGGTGGTCAGGGTTGGTAGATTTAGAGGACAGTCTACAGTGGTGGTATGTGACACATGGTGGGTAAACACCCTGGATAGTGTGTGTGGTCTGTGAAGTGGACGCCCCATGAGCCTCAATATGGACACAATGTGAACAAGCCTCCCACCCACTGCTACTCACGACAGCAGTCCACGTCCTGAAGGTGCCTGGACTGCAGGCTGAGCAGGAGGGGCATGTTGGCCCTGTGAATGTGTACTGGGTTCATCAGAGTGATGTAGCACATCCCACATGTGTCTGTGGAGGCCGTTATGGAACAGACCTTGTACCTGCCTTCAGGGGACAGAAACATGTCTGTGTGTGCCCCCGAGGGGGGGGGGACATCCCCTGGGTTGGTTCCACCTGATGGTATTGCTGGACCAGTACATGAGGAGGCCCCAGGGTGGAACACACGTGATGTGACCTGGTAACATGGGCAGATGGGTTTGAAGAGGTGGTTCTGCTGGGAAATAGTAAATGTACATGCTATTGTGTCACTGTTATAGAACATATGTTGGTAGTAATAGTCTACACAATCCCGGAACATGTCCAACAGCATGCATAGGTATCCCCAATATCATAAAATGTCAGATGTGCAGCTATCACAACGCAGCCATACCGCAGGCATATAGGGAACCATAGTGGCCATGACAATGGCACGCAGTTGAATAGTCTGTAACAGGCCAGCAATGATAGTGTCCACACAGGGAACATGGCTACAAACACATAGCACAAAATGTGGTACAATACAATATCTGTCCCACTGGTAGGTAAGCTGTAGCCATACCTAATGAACTGTGTGTACAGTTTGTTGTCATTGATATAGTGGGAGGGGGGTGACAGAGATGTGTATTAAGAACTGTGGTAACCTTGCTGTATGAGTTGCTCAGACCTGTTTCCATCTTTATGTCTTTCAGGCAGGATGTCACATGCATGGCTACTGTCTTATTCAGCTGCAGAAAATTAAGTAGTGCTAACCTATTTAATCCAGCACTACCCTGTCCTGTTTGGCCGGGCCACCCATGATCAGCAGGAGCTGACCGGCCTGTCAAATGACCTAGTCCACAGGGTCAGTGATGTCAGACTGCACAACCGCAGTTATGAGCAGGTCCAGCATCATCATTTCTGAACTGGTTTGCAATGCCCGTCTTCATGCTGCTGTAGTCTGGGGGAATCACATCGCCACAGGGGGAGGGCATGCCATCGATCCCCCCTGACACATGTGGAGGAGCTCCTGGCCAGCCTCGTGGCACCTGCCTGCCCAGACACACACCAACCACCAGTCACCTTTGTTGATGTGGATGCCACCCACACACTGGCCTAGGGGCATGCAGGTAAGGCCACAGGAAACAACCGTAGACCACTGTTACGTATACATCCACATTGGCACAGGTAGATCATGCATATCTGACATGTCATAGATATATTTTGTTGCTGCATAATAGTGATAAACAGATATCCATATGTGGTAGTATTGTGGAAATGTGCTGTTGATGTATTGTAAAACTGCACCCATCCTGTAGCACTGCCACAGTTGTGGCCACTGACTATGCATCTCACACCCTCCTATGTAGGTCCCTCCATGATACCACCAAGGCAGCAGCCTGTAGCTGGTGAGTCTGGTTTATGTAGATGCTTACCAATACACCAGGCATGTAATGGCTATGATATATGCCATGCATCTAACACACCTACCTAGAATGCATGCTGTACATGTGCATGTATTGTTGCTGTGAAATGCACGGCATCACAGGGGTATTGGAAGGGTATGTCAGACACCTGCATGATAACTAACATCCTGTCAATGCGGAATGTGTCCACAGGGAGTAACATAATGATGGGAGACATAGCCTACAGTAGGGACATGTTTGGAACAACACCCATATACAATAAAATACCAGTGTATATACTTTTAGGACAATGACAACTGCTGCAGAGATACACTGTGGCATAAGGCATTACAGTGGTCCACATTATCAGCTGGGAGTAGGCTGTAACATGTGGTGTTCAGTGTATGGGACACTGCAAAGTGACACACATGTGTAGGGCTTACTCATCATGCATCTGCAAAAAGGCTGAAGGAGGGGGAGGGGTGTCAGCATGACACACCAGTGCACTGCAGCAGGGATCCTAAGGATGCTAAGAATGGCTGTATCTGCACATAGTCAGGTTCAGGACCTGTGGCAGCCATAACGCTACCCCCATAGCAATAGTGATGGCAACGAGTGAACGCCAAGGGATGTGCATATGGGAAGACCTTACAATCATGCAGAATAGGGGGACATGTCTAGGGCAGACTGAACATACACTGGCAAATGCAGATGGCCCATGCTGGTATACCCCTGCCAGGAGTAGTGACTGCTGTAGTACACACAAGAGGTGTGACAAACCATCATGATAAGGGTGTGCACACATATGCCCACACAGCGTGTATGCATCGTGGTCAGCATCCGCACACCTAACACATTCTGTAGACACTGCATGTGAAAGTACAGGACATGTCACATACCGGGCTCATGTACTGCTAAGATATGCAGTGATGTGGTCCCATGGCAGATCAAGGATGGGTGCGTCATATCAATAAAGGTGTGTACACCCCCAATAGCCATGGTATGCTCTGATGGTTGTCAGTGTAAGAGCATTGGATTGGTCATACATGGTCCGCTGATGCTGAGAGCCGTGCATCAGACATCAGGCATTCACAAATGACATCTGTCCACATATCATACCTGGTATGTATTGCTGGAAAACATAGGGTCTGTGAGCATTAAAGCTGACATAACCAACACAGTAGTCCACATTCAGCAATTGGCTGTACATCTGTGAGGTGTGGTGCACAGTACATGACAGGGTGCAAAACAGGTGCACAGAAATACCGTGTTCATGGGCGCAGTGGTATCTAGGGGAAGGGGCTTCACCTAGTGACACGGCACATGCATCACACACATGTATACTGCTGCCAGCATGGATTGACTATAGCTGCACTGTGTGCTGTTGGGTACCATATGTTATGCATGTTGACAGAGGGGTAATAGGAGGACTGTGTGTACTATCATTGCGCAACCTCATTTGTATGTGTGTGTGTGTGTGCTACCAGGACGGTGGGTAGTTAGTCTGTAGGGTCACTCAGGTGAAGTGGAAGGAGGTTGATGCATGTAGGATGCTTGTGTGCATGTGTGTGTGTTTGTGTGGCTTGCCATGTATGCACATGTGTGATTGTGGGGTGTTCATACAGCAGTACCTCCCTCTGGGATTTTACAGTGCATGTACAAGGACTGCCACATTACACACCAGGAATACTTGTCATGTGTGTAATCACAGGACAGCTGATAGTATAATATGGTCTGTAGCATGGAACAGGCATCAAGAGGGGAGGTGGACACCAGGTACACCCGTAATATCACATTCAGCTACAACCTACAACCCACATATGCAGCACTACAGATGCATTGGGGAAGTACTAGTCAACACCAGGGAGTGTATCCAAATATTACAGTTGCCACATGATAGGCTGAATGAGCAGCATATCTGGCATGTACTGAGCATTACATACACATGACACACCAGTGCGTGATATTATGGATAGAACATAGTAGCCCAGACATATAGGGGCCATGCTCATGATGTCCGGACATACAGAGGGTGCATACTAAATGACAGCAGTGAGGCCATGTAAAACCACTTCACACAGGTCAGGCAGGTAATGTAGTAACAGGTCTTGTGTTGTGACCACTTGTGTAGGCATTTAGAGGACTGATATGTTAATGAGTGTTATCAATGTGTGTATGTTAACAACTGTGATGCAGGATGGGGTACCATATGGACATATACGTGGGACTGTCTGTAAAGCCATGGACAGATAGGATTTACAGAGGTGTGTGTGTGTGTGTGTGTGTGTGTGTGTGTGTGTGTGTGTGTGTGTGTGTGTGTGTGTGTGTGTGTGTGTGTGTGTGTGTGTGTGTGTGTGTGTGTGTGTGTGTGTGTGTATGTGCATGTGTGCGTGTGTGCATGTGTACTGTTAGGCAATGCTGTACGGGTTTTAAAGTGCGTTTATTGTTTTACCCCACAGATGGCGAGGTGGGTCAGGGTCCCTCCTGCATGCAATCTGATTTTGGTGTCCATACAGACACCGAAGATGATGATAGTAGTGTTGAGGTACAGGTGGGGTTGTCAGGGGCTGACACTACACCAACACTTGACATCCCCCTTTTAGCCACCCCAACCACGCACACAGTTTCAGTGCCTATGCATACCCCATCACCAGTGGCCATAGCGAAGGGACAGCTGGTGTTTGGTGGCAGTGCACAGGAAAGTGTGGTAACCATGCCTACTGTGTCTGGTTGCAACAGGCATAGCTGGATGTATGGCAGGGCACCACATATGTGGATGTCCCAGGGGGCTTGTGGTAGGGCCACTGGGCATCATGCTCCTGGCAGAGACAACATAGCTGATACCAGCAGGTGCATGTTTCAGGCTGTCATGGTGGCACAGGCACGTACGGAACATTGCACCAAACAGGGCCTGAGGCTGCAGAGGGCTGCTCTCACATCTGCAAGTGACAACACCCGTGAACTGGCTGGTGCCATCCTTGCATTAACTGAGTTTATGGATAGACGGTCTGGTGAGATGATGGCTCTCATCAACCATGGTCTGTCCGTGCTTGAACGTGTGGTGGGAGTGCGGCAATGGCTGCGTGGATGTAGACCAGCAATGCCAACAGCTGGCAGTCAATGTGAACATGCTAGGGCACCAAGGGGCTCCAGTAGTGGCAGGACCAGCCCTGGCAGTGCAGGTCGTGCTGTCCACACTACACCACAGCAGGCCACGTGCACGTGGTCTTGGCCAATCCCAGGAGGGGCCTGATACCAGTGGACATCTGTCATCAGCAGGTGAGTGTAGCACATCGAGGCCTGTACCTTGACATGCCTATTGAACCCCTGGCAAGCACAGTCCATGTGTTCATGGCTGAAGGCATTGAACTGCACACCCTGCCAGGTATGGTCTGCAGCTGTCCATAAACACCTGTGTAGGGCAGCCACATGACAGAACTGTGTGCATGCATACCCACACACTATAGAAACACACCTAGGGCAACCCCATAACTACACACACCACAGCATCACGCAGAGCTTACCGCAGTATACCCCTCACCTACACACATGGTGTCAAATGTATGGCCCACCCTCAGCCTCTGGCAAACCAACATCACACCCTGTGCATATGATGATACCTGTGCCACATCCCTGTCATCCATACCATCAATGCAGGGACAGGCTAATATGGTTCTGATGCACACAGTGACTGTACTACAGTGTACCACAGTACAGCAGTGTAACATGTTGTAAGGATTAAGGTGTAATGCATATATGGCAGGTAATGTAGCCATCCAGCAATGATGCATTATAGCTGTTAGTAACACTGGTTGGTTGTGGTCGCTATAAAGTTATCCATTTGTGTTGTAGGTGCACATGTGTCAGCATGAGGATGGTCTGCAGTCATATTCCAGGGTATGGCACTGTGGTGGCACCATGGCTGTAACATAACTGAGGTACAGTTGAACACATGTCACAGGTTACTAAAATGGTTATTGCCTGTGCCACATGGACAGGTGACCTGCTGAGGTGTGTATACCCTGCAACCTGATTTAGACCCATCCACATACACACACACACACTGTTACTTGGCAACACTGAGACTAGACCCCTACCTAGCTATGTAGTGATACTGAAGTGTGTGGCTTGCAATGCACACACCACACAGCATTTAGGGTGAGGTGAGTCCCAGGTTACATGTTACATGCAGAACATCATCAGACATGTACATTATGCTAATGGGGGATGTAACTGGTGTATATGGACAATATGCAGTGTGACATACCTTCATATACATATTAACAGACACATAACAGTCAGACACACATCCGAGATACCAGGGCCTATCACTGCTAACTAACTTGACCATGTTTCCAATGTGTTACAGGTAGGCTGCACACAGCACTTGCATAACTGGCTTGGATTGTGGTATCCGTTACCTGTATGGTTGATGGTGACAGTGGTAACCATAACATGGTAGATGAGACATATACCGGTTGTACCTTGGTGTAATGACAGAATACACAGCACCCACATTCCCCAGTGGATACTGTACTCCCTAAAACCCACAATAACACTCTGCCATACCCACATTGGCCGTGACTGCGATACAACTCATAATATACCCCAACAGTGGTACTACAGGGATATGCATCTAATGCACATGCCACACGTGTAGTAGGGTGTTGCATTGTCATGCCTCACCTATGGGCAGCAACAACACTATCTGTACTACTGTGTGGCAATGGGTATTGAAATAGGACTATGTGGCCTCGGACTGCTGTACCCTACAGATATATGGATATGCATAACTACACACACATGCCCGAACACAATGGGTATCCCATGTCTATCAACCCATTTGTAAAACACTGTTGTGCTGGTACTGCAAGGCTCATGTAGCCGTTATGAGGAGGAGCTTAACAGGTTACATGTAATGTCCCATACAGCAGCAAACTGACTATGGCAATGGGTGTTGTGTTGGTTGTGAAGGCCTCATAGAATTCCCAAGTACAGGTGTGCTAACACACAAACACTGCTATACTCAGTCATGCACATGTACACATGTGTCAGTACAGGGGTGCATCATTGCATTTCATCATAGCTGTGTACCTAGCTATTGTCCAAGGGGAGATGGGTTGTGTAGGGGTTGTGTATACAGTGGTATCCTGCCACCTGACAGGTGGTAGCAGGCAATCCATCGACAGACACTACTGTGGTGACCCTCAGTGTGAGAATGACATGCATCAGGCAATACTCCAGGTGCCTCCTGCACACGGTCACTGAGGTGATCAAGTTGACATGTATGCAACATGCATTACAAAACATGGTTAGTGTCTGTGATGGAGACCTGTACCCAAGCATGTTCTGTTGACTGTGGTAGTGTAGTGGAGGTACCTGTGGCATGTGTTGCGCACAGGGTGACATCTCCTATATGTGCCAGTTCTTACACAGCTGGGCAGACATGTCAGTGTCAGTCAAGCTTAAGTTGCCTGTACATATCCCAGCTGGATACCTGCCATCTGCACATCTGTACAGGGACTGACAGTCATCATCTTGGCAAGTAGCTATGCAGTAGGATGAGTGTGTTGACAGATAGACTTTGACACCAATATGCATGCCATAACTACATGTCAGAAGCCCTCACTAACATTCTACATGATGGATCATTGCCCAGTAAGGGGTATATACTGTGACACAGCTCACAGACCAGGGATACAACAGGGAGGCCTCAGCTATGCCTGCAGGTGGGCCTGTTGTCAGTACTACATTTAGCACTCTGCTCTTGCCTAGGTAAGCACTGTCAACAGTAGTACTGCCATGATACACAACATGCCAGTGTGACAGCATGCACCCTGGGCTACTACCCCTGTATGTAACACATTCACATGGATAACAGTGCTGTACAGGCCTCATATAAGTCTGTGTCCCACACATGCCACTCACACCCCTTGCTACTGTAATGACAGCACATAGGTGCATTTATTGTACATGGCATTACATACACTTATTACAGATGTCATTACCCTGCTATGTTATCAGACTAGGTGGTGTAACTTGGTAATCAGGACTAAGCCAAGCTTAGCAAGTATCAACATTGCTGTAGTTTAACAGCTGAGCTGATTTGTGCACTGGTAAGCAAAGTCTACACTGTGTAAGCGCCCATACATTTTACCCATAGCTTAGCACCGCTTAGCTTTGCGCAAACCCATGCAAACCCACTTAAAGCTGCTCAAAACTGCCTTAACCACTCTGTATCCAACAGCCCTTGTTCTTCCCAGCAACAAAATGAACAGCTCTTGCAGTTCTTGAACCCAGTACCCTGTACACTAAAGTCACAACACTTAACTACTACGCCATGACCACTGTGAAGACAGCTGTTGTTTTATCAATATAGCTGTCAATACACATATTGAGTAGTATTGAGCAATTGCCTTTACTTCCTAAATGGTGTAGTCCTTGTTATTAATATGACAGTGGCATCACATATGTTGTTTTATCATAATGTACACATAGCAGATATATACTGTGAGATACATCTGGAATGGTATACACAACCATGAGGTTTACACGTGACAGGAATATGGTTATGCACATATAATAGGTCTATATATGTCTACATGTACATACACATGTATACTCATACATATGTCTGTATACACAGCTGTATAGTGCAACATATAGACGGACATGTGTACATCTCTTCATATGTACATATATATATATATATATATATATATATATATATATATATATATACATATATATATATATACACACATATATATATATATATATATATATATATATATATATATATATATATATGTATATATACAAATATGTATATATAGCTATATATGTATGCACGTCCTATCTGTACAGATATGCCTATTTATGTGGGTATATATGTAGATATCTATAACTATATGTGCATACATATCTAGTCTTATATACCTATTATTGTCAATATATATGTTGATATCCATATTTATGTATCTCTATCTGTATATGTGTAGACATATATTGCTCTGTATATGTATATATCTGAGTGTTTATATGTATATATTTATATATATATATATATATATATATATATATATATATATATATATGTACATATACAAATCCATCTATGTATGTCGATATGTATATGTGTATATATCTATATAGATATATGGATAATTATATATTCATATATTTTCAACATATATTCTGAACATTAAGTGGAGCCCTAACTCAGCCCCAATAGTCCCAACCTTTTAGTGCAAGGGGATGTCAGGTATGTATTGCAGGTATATTTGTAGTCTATTGCTACTGTAATATGGATTGTCTTCACAGACATGGTGTGTGTGGGAGGTCACATCTGCTTTGAACATGTGTGCCATTGGCTACTGACAGACATCCTAAGGACATCATAGTACAGTATCACTGCTAGCACAGTACTGCTCCTGTGGACTACAGCAGAAATACGGCCAATATATGTGGACAGTCTGACACACTCTGGTCAGTCCAGAGGTATAAACAGAATCCCTTAGTGTAGGACATGTGGACTAAGCCTGACAATGTGGATGTTAACAGCCATGTAGATGGGTATATCACATAAATACTGGTATACATTTGCCCCCATAGGTTATGCAGTCATACACCCCTGTCTGTCCTGACACATAATAACCACTGGCATAGAGGTGCCATGGCCGCATACTAGTTAGTGACATACATCTGTACAGAATCCCACTGCTTTGTCTGACATACATGACTGTTATGATGGCCCAGCAGCAGTACATCTGGCAAGTATCTGGACATGACATCTCACTGGGTAAGTACACTAAGCTGCTAGGCATGTAACAAAGCACTGTACAGGCTACAGGCAGACAGCCTCAACACTGGCTTACATTTCCTATGGGGGAATGGACATGTACCTGTATAGATAGCAGGCTGTACAGGCATGTCACAGCACAGAGTAACAGACACCTGTGTGAAAGTGCATAACCACAACCAATGTGAACATAGCCACAGCCACATATAGTAAGCTAGCCTAATATTACAGTATATGGACTATCTGATCAACACCATCCTCATATGTGCCACTCACACACCAACCCTACATATACTGGGCCGCTACACGGTGTGGCCTGATGCCTGTCTGTGGTATGAGACATGTGTGTGTTTGGCCCTACAAACATGTAAGCCGATAGGGTAACACACAGTGGAGCAGCATGTAACATCAGATAGAACAGGACCAATAACAATGACATCTACCACAGTCTGTACACAGCCCAAGGTACATATTCACAATAAACACACTGTCGACAATCACCATAAGTACACAACCTCAGTACTATACACACAACCACAGAATGTCCATGTTATGTCCTCAAATATAACCCCTACCCTACATAATATGTGTAGCAGTCTGATATCTCACTGGTTTGTTATCAGATATGATGTCAATAAATATGGTGTACTGAACATATGCACCGCTTACTGCATGACATATGTACAAAGGTTGATAGAGTTGAGGCTGGAGGAACAAACACAGGGCCAATATTGACATGTTGCTGTGACAACCTCATAAATTTACAGTTGTAACAGGGTTTGTTGCAACATATGTCCTATGAGGGATATGAAGTCAGTAACTCTCACGGCTGTCACCATCTACTGACTGCAATCCTCAAACTACCTTCTGCAGTTTACAGATAGGTGCTCTGTGGGTAACACAAGATACACAAGGCACCACACACTGCCCAGTCTGCAGATGACCCTACAGATGGGGATTCCTCATAAACATAGCACTGACATGACTGATATTAAAACATGTAAGACAGCCATATCCACACACACCCTGTTAAAACAACATTACTCCAAATGCAGTACAGCAGCACTTACAGTCTGTAGTCAAGTCATTCACATCCCCCTCCTGTGTGTTGGCCTGTTTCCACAGTGTATGTTGTTAGAGGTAAATCTCCAATCCATCTGTGATGCTGTTTGCCAAACAACAGATCTAATTACTGCTATATATTGGAGTGTGTTTCCATGCAATTGGCTATGGGAATGTTACCACAGCTGTTCCACATGCAGTCAGCTGGGGGGGGGGGTGTTGCATTCATGCAGAGGCCATCAGCTGATGATGACCATCACTTACAATACACATGCTGCTGCCTAAGCAAAGCAGGTGTAAGTCTCCACATCCACCAGAGAGGGAGTTAGAGATGCAGACAGAGGCAAAGATAATCAGGGAGGGGTGGGAGAGTAAAACTTAAGCATGTTTGTGTCACACACCTACCAGTACAGGGTATCAAACCCCTGACTGACTATGTATTGCGATTACATGTCTATGCAGTTATTGGATGCACCACATAGGGTACATGTTGAGGAGTTCTCCAAACGTATATGTGATGGTGAGTGACATTTGCAACAGTGATATGTTAGCTATATGGTAGGTATAGTACACGTGCCTGTCCGCATAAACAGGTGTCAGCATCAACACAGCCACACTCTCACAGGGACCCACACATTGACACACTTGGCAGGGTCAGGAATACAACTCATCACTAGTTAGATTGCCACAACACAGTACTGTGCAGTTATCACATGCACCACAGGGGTTATGCAGAGGTTATATGGGCAAAGGGTATGTGGAGGTGTCTGACATCAGACAGCATGCTTCAGTATGCCAGTGGAGGTTTTAGTGAGTGTGAATGTGGTCATAGGCATCATACACCACACACACAGACACAGGGTGCCAGTACTGACATGCATGGGTGCACTGCTTCATGTGTGTGTAATGGTCGACTTTGCCAGATGGCTATACAAGGCTAGGTGATGGGTATACCTTGACATCAGGCCACATGACAATGGTCTGCAGTGTGGCTAAGGGGTGTAGTGTCTGGATTTGCCCACACAGGTGGGTATTGTATTCACCATCCAGTTACCTGGGTAACTATTGTGTGTGGCCATTGCTGTGCATTACTTGCCATGTATGTGTTCCTTAGTCCATGACATGGATGTTTGTCTGGGATGTGCACATATCTCACATGCTTGTACAGTGACATGTGGAACTGTACCTGGTGTGTCTGACCCATGTTGTGTACACAGATTGTTATCATCAGATGTGTCAGTCCTGGCCTCATGTGGTGGGAACTGTTAATGGACAGCAGGTTGACCCTGCACCTACATTGATAGCATGATACAGGTATTCCCTGGTGTCAGTGGCATCTGTCCATACAGGGCATGTGTTTCAGGCATGGTATGCCCTTTGTGGGTCACATTTGATGGCACCACAGGTGTTGCAGGTGTCCAGTGGGGAACATTGGGAAGGTGTACTGTCTGCATGTACATGCCTATTGGACTGATGGACAGAGTGCCATGCCCTCTGTAGCCCAATGCAATCACACCATGGTTACTATCAGTAGGCAATATGCAGGCTACTACCCACATAGTGGTTGTTGCCTAGGCAAGTGTGTGTGTGTGTGTGTGTGTGTGTGTGTGTGTGTGTGTGTGTGTGTGTGTGTGTGTGTGTGTGTGTGTGTGTGTGTGTGTGTGTGTGTGTGTGTGTGTGTGTGTGTGTGCGTATGAGACAAGGGTTGAGAGTGTTCTCTGGGTAATACAAGGGTTGCTAGCTTTGTTTGCCTGGCCTTGATGTCACATGTAGGGGTATGGATTTGCACCACAGCCTCTCAGCTATTTCACATCTGTTATCCCTGTATGGTGGACATTGTGACATATACTAGTGCCACCATAAAAGAAATTTGCAAAACCTGCTACACAATGAGTCCAGTTGTTGCACACTCACAGCCACCTCCACACAGGATATGAATGACAAACACAGACACACAGGCACACCTGCCATGTCTGGGATTAGAACTCATACCCAGCTAGTTTATTACACTACAGCACTACACATTTATAGGAGCACCACAGAGATTACTGGAGTACTCCTTTTCCAAAGGTGTATTTCACAGTGAATGATATTAGCAGCATTGCCTATGTAGGGCATTTTTATTGTAATGAGTGTGACTAGCTTAAAAAGCATTGCTCCCTACACAGACATAGAAACATGCACACAAACAGCCACACCTGCCATGTGTGTGGGAATAGAACCCCTACCAGAGTTCTATATCACACTACAGCATTACACTGTTATAGGACACACCACGGGGATTACTAGAGTACTCCTTCTCCAAAGGTGTATTTTCCAGTGAATGACATCAGCAGGATTGTCAAAGTAGGGCATTTGAATTGAGTGAGTGTGACTAGCCTAAAAAGCATTGCTCTCTACACAGACATAGAAACACACACACAAATATCCACACCTGTCATGTGTGGGAAAAGAACCCCTACCAGAGTTCTATATCACACTACAGTATTACGTGGTTATAGGACATGCCACCGG
The DNA here is from genome assembly GCF_019279795.1 of Protopterus annectens. Lineage (NCBI taxonomy): Eukaryota > Metazoa > Chordata > Ceratodontiformes > Protopteridae > Protopterus > Protopterus annectens. The sequence continues at coordinate 1,127,746,635 of NC_056739.1, forward strand.
GATTACTGGAGTATTCCTTTCCCAATGGTGTATTTCACAGTGAATGACATCAGCAGGCTTGCCAATGTTGGACATTTGATTTGTAGTGAGTGTGAGTAGCCTAAAAAGCATTGTTCTCTACACAGACACACACACACACACACACACACACACACACACACACACACACACACACACACACACACACACACACACACACACACACACACACACACTCACACATACACACAGGTGCCATGTCTGGGATTAGAACTCCTACCTAACTAGTTTAGCACACTACAGCAGTACACAGTTATGGGACATGCCACAGAGATTACTGGGCTACAGCTTTCCAAAAGGTGTATTTCACAGTGAATGACATCAGCATCCTTGCCAAAGTAGGGCATTTGAATTGTAGTGAGTGTGACTAGCCTAAAAGGCATTGCTCTCTAGACAGACAGAGACAAACACACAATTGCCATGTCTGGGATTAGAAATCCTACCTAACTAGTTTATTACACTACAGCAGTATGCAGTTATAGGAAGTGCCATGGAGATTACTGGGCTACAACTTTCCCAAAGGTGTATTTCAAACTGGATGACTTCAGCAGGCTTGTCATAGTAGGGCTATGGGGTGGGCAGTGTGTGGGCATTTGAATTGGTGTGACTAGCCTAAAAAGCATTGCTCTCTACACACACACACACACACACACACACACACACACACACACACACACACACACACACACACACACAGTTGCCATGTCTGGGATTAGAACTCCTACCTAACTAGTTTATCACACTACAGCAGTATGCAGTTATAGGACGCGTCACAGAGATTACTAGGCTACAGCTTTCCAAAAAGTGTATTTCAGAGTGAATGACATCAGCAGTCTAGCCAAAGTAGGGAATTTAAATTGTAGTGAGTGTAACTAGCCTAAAAAGCATTGTTCTCTACACAGATAGAGAGACACACACACAATTGCTATGTCTGGGATTAGAAATCCTACCTAACTAGTTTATTACACTACAGCAGTATGCAGTTATAGGACGTGCCATGGAGATTACTGGGCTACAACTTTCCCAAAGGTATATTTCAAAGTGGATGACTTCAGCAGGCTTGTCATAGTAGGGCTACGGGGAGGTCAGTGTGTGCATGGGCCATAACCCATTCATCTACAGGTTGACACACCACATGTGGGCACATGCAGAGTTATATTCCACAGGTATGTGTATACAGCTGCTAGATGACTACTTACTTGTACAGTCATGTTGCACAGCTAGCACTTGCACCACATAGTTTGTAATGCTGATGTATACTACTGGATAATGTCTACATTGAGTGATATTTAGACATCATGTGGTTGTAGCCATTTGGCTGTATGCTAGGTGGGACAGGCCTCATAATGGATGGCTCCTTGTCACAGTCACTCTCTTCCACACATCTATGTACGCCTACTTTTGGCTTATTATAGTGTGTTTCCCTTTGATATATGTCTGTATTCCTATCCACTGTGTGTGCAAAGTATGACTGGTGCATACTGAGGAGTGTCTGCATTAACATCTGCAACTGCCAGATATGTATGGTCCACTGTTGTTTGCAGACATGGGCTTCATTTGTTTAAGTGTGTGAGCATGCCCAGTATGACCTTTCAGTATGCTGTTGTCTGACATTGCCTTCATTTCTCTAAGTGTGTGAGCATGCCCAGTATGCCCTTCTGTATTGAATGTGTGGATCAATTCCAGGTAGTTTGTACTCCAGTGCAGACCTTTGTGTTGTACACCTACAGGTAGCAAACTGTTTCTGCAGGGTATCCGTCGATCATTTGGTAATATGGGGACAAAGTGTACAGGGGATAGTATGTACTGTAGGTAACTGTGTCTGTGCTGCTTCAGCTACATGGTACTACTGTTGGCAGAGATATTCAGATGTGTACTGTTATACACTGTGATGTTTTCTGTCCTCGTGTATTGTCAGGTGGACATTCCTGCTCACAGTGATGTCTTGGGGGACAAGGGTGAATGCAGCTGTGTGTGGTATTGTGGGCAGACGCCTACATATTCATGGTAACTTATGCCATTCTGGAGGGGGAGCTGCAGATACTTGCTGCTGGGTCTGTGTACCTGGTTCAGCACCTTGGTACAGTGCTGGCAGAGGATCCCATACTTGTACATTCATTGACATGACAGTATGGCCTTATATTGCTGTGGCAATACCTCACAACTGTACAGATTTGCACAGGTTACCCAGAGGCAGGGGCCATGAGTCAGGACATTACCCTTATTGTGGTGTACAGGCAGGTATGTAGCCACCCATTTATGTGTTTGCAGCCAGGGATACTGTGTGCACACAGCTTTGTGTCGGACCTTGCACATTCCATGCTGTCCATGCTCCCACCCCCCCCGTTATTCTATCCTTTTCCATACATTATTCATACATTCTCTGATACTTTCCCTAAGGTTATCACCCCATCACAGCTCTGTGTTGGTGTTGGTCCACAATTCATGCAGTGGGACATGGTGGACATGTTACTGTGGTTTGTCCACATGGCCTTGCATATGGCTTATGTGGAGTGTGTTATGTTGTTATTTGGGTCTCCATGACATAACATGCATTGGCAGTACGTGTGAGACACAGGCCTTTGGCAGATGCCTGTGGGCCATTTGGTGTTGATGTGGGCCAGACGTGGCAGACCGTTGCATTCTGTCAGTCCTACAGTCTCAGACCACCATACAGTATATTCCCCTGGGGTGACAGTGTAGGTGTGCTAGGTGTTCATGCCAATACCTTCTATCAGTCTTGTTCAGGTGGTGTGGATGCTGGCAGGGTGCTACCTACAGCTAGCAACACACCTGCATGGGGCACCTGCACTGCATTCTGCATTCACTCGCTATTGCCATATGCAGGTAGGTTCACATTGTACCCATTCTCCACAGCAGGGGTACGACCAGAGAGGTACCTGTGGCTGGTGTTTGCGTGAGCTGGGTGCATGTGTGCTATGAACACTACTTGCATCTGACACGCAGATATGCATTGGGAATTCCAGTTATGCTGGCATGTGCAGGTACAGCAGCTGTTTCCCAATACATCAGTCCTACTTCCTTTGTGATCTGCAAGTATTTGGGCAGACAACACCGGTATCCCCTACTACAGGACCAGATGACGTGATGCATACCTGTATGTACAATTCCAAGGGTGTCTCCATTTCACAGTAACACAATATATACTGTATGTCTAGGATACTTCCCCCTGTGTACTGCTTGTATATCTAGCCCAACAGCCATGCTATGTCAGTCTTTCAGATGGTGACACATATTACCACCATACATTTACAATGGCTCACTGCTAGCATGTGTTATACTGGTGGGTATTGTCTTTGGCACTGCAGTGGTGAGGACTTGTCCCTGTTATCGGCAGTAGTGGGCAATGGCCACCAGGTCTTACCTCAACATGCATACATACTGACCACTCTCACACAATATGAAACACACCCCAACCTAACACACACATACCTGCATATTGTGCAGATGCTACGACCTATCCTGCTACCTTGGCCACCTCTGTGCATCTGTGCTCCACTGATATTGTACCTACACATACATATTACTACATTTCTACATAGGGTTGTGGGGGGGCACACCTGACTGTTACAATGTGTGTACATTGGATGGGGGGCACACCAGACCACTATTACATGTCTAAATAGGTTTGAGGGGGCACACCTGACTGTTACTACATTTCTAAGTAGGATTGGGGGAGCACACTTGACTGTTACTACATTTCTACACAGGATTGGGGTTGGGGGTACAGCTGTCTATTTTTACATTTCTACTCAGTGGTTGGGAGGGGGCACATCTAACTGTTTCTACATTTCTACTTTGGATTGGGGAAGGGTCCCACCTGACTGTTTCTACATGTCTACATAGGAGTGTGGGACACACCTGACATTTTCTAAATTTCTACATAGGATTGTGGGGGGACACACCTGACTGTTTCTACATTTCTAAACAAGATTTGGGGCACACCTGATTGTTACTACATTTCTACACAGGATTGCAGGGGCACATCTGAATGCTACTACATTTCTACACAGGATTGGGGGGGCACACCTGACACTTGTACACATTTGCTATAACTGTACTGGTATGTCAGGTACTCCATTTCATTCTGTATTCTAACCTATCATGCTGACTAGAGGCATATCAGTGTATGACAGGTCTTAGCTTTGATTGACCTACATTTTAGTTTCTGACTTCCTACCCTTCAGAACTAACATCCCACTGCCTGACCTGCTGCAGTCTGTCTGTGTAGACCTGGGGGGGGGGGGGGTTACCCGTAGACATCATTCAGAGGCCATAGCACAGCCTTTGTTAGTGCTTGTCTACACCTGTCCTGCTGGCTGAGACTGTTGTGGGGTATGTGAACCTCCCAGACTGGCATGTGTGAGTTATATGGACACACATGTGGTCCAGACACATGTCCTGCAGTGAGTTTTGTCACTGTGAAGTACTGGCTACTATGGTAACACCAGTATTTGTTACAGATCTCATGGTGCCACTATAGGTGTCTACTATCTGCTGGCATACCATTCAGCCACCCAATTCCCTTGCATGCTCACATCCATACCATAGATACAGGCAACAACACATTCTACTCCATTCGGCAATTGGTAGGTTGAGTGACTTACTTTGTGTGTGTCCCAGTATTGAGGGTGGTGCTGCAGGGCTGCCTACGTCGGATGCACATAGTACACTCCCTACACATGGTTGAGCACAGGTAGTGTTATGTTTGGCATCCCTTTTACTTTATGCATGAGTGAGAGAGAGGAGTCATTCCCTAGCTCTCTCCTGTGTCAGTGTATGTGCTATGCACTGCCTCTTTGCCAAGGCAAGGGAATACTGGGCACGCCTCCTTCTGCCTACTGGGGCAGGCTCAGGTTGTTCCTCCTCTGAGTCACTCTGTGCCTGTGCAGGCCTTGGCAATGGTGTGGGGCTGTGTGGCCCTGCCCCATGCTCTTCCTGCTGCAGCTGTTTCCACAGGATCATATTGTGTAGCATGGCACATAAAACGACAATTTGGGTACATGTAGCTGGTGAGCACTGCAAGGCTCCACCGGATTTGTCCAGGCACCAGAACCATGACTTGGGCATCCCAAATACATGTTCTATTATAATTCTGGTCTGTGCGTGTACCTCATGGAGATCTTGTTCAGGTGTGTGTGCATTTCTGATGGGTGTCATCACCTACGGCTCCAGTGCGTAACCAGCATCCCCCAATAGGTGACCGTAAGGGATGTCCCCATTGGCAAATCTCTGGTACAGCTGCATCAGATGCCAGATGTGGGAATCATGATAGCTTCCAGGGCAGCCAGCACACATGACCTGGCAGTTGATGCAGGGGCAGCCTTTGAGGTTGATGTAGACCCTATCCTGCTCACTGATTGGTGCTTTGATGCATATGTGGGTGCACTCTATAGCACCCACTACCTTAGGATATTCTGGTATTTGTTTGAGCAGTTGCATATTGCTGGACAATGCCTCATGGGTGTTGGGGAAATATACGTGTTCACCGGCATGTGCTGACATGGCATCCAGGAACTGGTGGAGTACCCTGGATGCTGATGCCTGTGAGATCCCCATGATATCCCCAGTTGGCCTTTGGAAGGTACCTGTAGCTAGTATTCTTAGGCCTGCACATACCTTGGTATCCACTGGGATGGGTTCCCCTCTGTTAGTTCTGTGTGTCAGGTGTGGCCGGCACAGCTCAACAATTTGCTGTAAGAGGTCCTTGTCCACCCTATAGCTCTCCACTATCTCCAGCTCATGTAGCTCACTCGTAGGTTGCCCTGGGTCTGTACACTCTTCTCCATCTCCTCACTGTGGGTTGGTTGACAGCATTCACATCCTCACCACCCTCAGCCTCTTCCATATGTTGTTGTATGATAGCTATTGCAGCCCCTATCATTTGTTGTTTTGTTTGTTAAAACTTCCCCGCTTGTATACACCAGTGGTGTAGAGTATGGGAAAAACTAGGGGTGAAGGTGTTTGCATAGTTTATAATAGTGTTCTGGGCTGGGCTGGGCTGCTGCCTGTAAAATTGGCTGATTCTGATACATTTCACCTGCCAGCAATGCTAGTTCTCCTATATTACCTTCCTTCTGCTGTTTTCTCTTCCCACTGCCTTCCTGTTTAAGCCGGGGGTGTGCTGCGCAAACACAGTGCTCAAATGTGCACAGAGCTGCTATTTCCTGGTTTACTTTTTTTTTCCTTTAAAACCCGGTGTGCGGCACACACACCCACTTAGGTAATGTGAAAAGTGCTATGTAACCTCAGACACACCCGCTTGCTTAGCTGTGCTAAACTTGGAGCAAACCTGAGCCACAGGGCTCCAGTCTGCTTACAGTATGCCAGACACACACCCCTATGATGTCAGCTAGCTTTTAGGCTTGCACCAAGCTGTTCCTGCTCTTACACTGTTGGGAGCTGAATAGCATGCAGGGGAAATCTGGGATTCACTATCATTCCCTTCATTTGCATAGGATTGCCTGCTAATGCATAGGTGCATGTCCCACACTGAGCCTCCCCCATTAGCAACCACTATTCATTGGCCATGTTGTCTTCTGTTTGCCATTGAGTATAATGGCAGAATAGTGATTTTAGTTAGAATGCTTATTTTAGGTTTATTTTCTTATTTTCCTCCCGATCCCGTTTTTGCACTGCTGCCCTATGCTTAAACAGCCGAGACCGGCTAAAAAAAAATAAAAGTTGATTTTTTTCCAAGTGTTTTCAATGCCAGTGGCCTTATAGTTGGCCATTGGAATGCTTTATGCATGATATCCCCCCTTTATTTGGAGCTGTCATGGCTCCATTTTGTAATTTGCAGAAATGTACTCCGTTACTGGCGGAGTACATTTCTGCAGATTACACTAGTCCTGCACGGCCAGTTTCCAGCTTCCTGGATCACAAATTCACCTCATTTGCATAGATTTCTCCTGCAAATGGGGTAATTTGCATGCAGGGCCTGAGTCCGTGCAGGACTAGTGCAGGAGCGCTCGTGCAGGCCCCTACAGGTTATTCCTGGATCGCACGGCAGACATATTGCCTGCTGGAGCTCCTGCACTAATCCTGCATGAAGTGCAAGGCTTGCAGAATTCGGGGGAGTAAGTATTCTTTGCAGAGGGGCAAGACCTTTTAAACTTCCCACACCCTATGTATGGATATATACCATCTCCACTGCAGCATAACAGTGGAGAAAAGAGAAACTTCTCAAACAAGCACACAATAGCCTTAGATAATTACTTGTTCTGACAGAAAATTGTCAGATTTTTTTTATATTTTTTTTTTCTGTGTTTTCCTTCAGAACCTCCATCAACAGTGAAAGCCCAGGAATCAAACAGCTTATCCTTCTGGATGATCAGGAATTATATACATAACTTTAAAGCAGCAGTGGTTAAGTTTTGCATAGGCTGGATTATGAGATTGTTTGGGATTCTTCTTGACATCCATTATACCTTTTAAAAATTTAGAATAAGGGACCTACACAGGCATAAGACATTCAGAGAGCTACACAGTTATGTCATTTAATGTTCTGAATGTTTCTTTCCAGCAATACATGTAAGACAGAAAGTTTGTTTACATTAGGTACTTTTGCCATGTGTTTATTATAATGCTGAAAATTGTGCCACTGAATGTAGCTGTCTTATCTCGCAAAAGCATTATCAATGTTAGGAATTTATTAACTATAATACTTTTACTAGTGTGCAGGTATGTTTATATATATATATATATATATATGTTTACCTATAAATAGTCGCACGATGTATGTGCGAACAACATATGTGCGAAAACAAATAAGGACACACTCACAATAACGACGTACAAATCAGCGAACACATAGTGTCGAACTGACCTGCATAACACGATCGTTACCTGTATGGACCAAAATTCCCTACCACTCTGGACCCAGGAATAAGTGGTACCATGGGTCCAAAGGGGGGGCACAGGTCCAGTATTTGGTGGGGTGGCATCGGATTTCGAAATGTCAACTGACGACATTCTGAATAGCCAACGTTTCATCCCGCAATGTTATTTATCGCTATTCTGACCATTCAACATATTTGTGTTTGTTATTTTTATGGTAAATCATATATATGTATATATACATATATAGTTATAGATATATACTGTATATGCACATGTGCCAATTCACATCAAGAAGTGGGCTGAATGACAATAGAAATTGTTTTAAAAATGCACCAAGTAAAAAATATGATGGAATATAAAAAACAGGGTATGATTTAAGATTCAACAATTAAAGATCTTCAGATGATTTTCCCCATTCTGATCTGGCACAGTGACTTAGATAAAGATTTGTTAGCAAGCTTTGTTTCTCTTAATTTATGAACTGGACAGTCCCATGGAGGGATGTTTACAGAATCATGGATAGTTAAAAGTTATAGCTGGAAGACAGTGTTATTTTTATAGTGCTTTATTCTGCTTAGATAATGGTCTATCTGATGTTTTTTGTACATACATTTTATTTCATATTTTATTTTTAGATGCAACATAGCCCCTCTCCCTAATGTTTCAAACTTGCTGTAGTATATTTAATTATTGTTAGAAGAATTATTTTACTTCCAAAATCTACATGCATAAACACACACACATACACACACACACACACACACACACACACACACACACACACACACACACACACACACACACACACACACACACACACACACACACACACACACACACACACACACACACACACACACACACACACACACACACACACACATGCACACAACACAAACGTGTTCAGCAATAACATCTACTTTCATGACTGATTACACTTCAGATGCTTCACCTTGATTAAATGATCAAATGAATGAAAAAATGACACAGTGTAAGGAATTGTAACTCACACCCCATGCCTCTCAGGTCTCCCTAATTTTATTCTTCTACTCGGTTTTATTTAATTTTTCTGGTAAATCACTGAAGATAATGTTATAGTTTCATAATTCTTGTTGTTCAGAAAATGCAAGCTGTTAAATATTTTTTTAAACAGAAACACCTGTATTGAGTTATCACTTATGACACTGGCAATTCCCATTTACATAAATGAAAACAAATCACATACAATCATAAAAAATGGAGGCTATTTATTTTTTTAATTCAACCTTCATGGCAGCTTAATATATTTTGCAGGACCACCCAAAAAAGGACGCTTGTCAAAGGACAAGCTATAAGGGTGGCTTGGATGACATCTTCTAGGGGTAGGGATTACTCATTAAAGAAGATGGAGGACCTGAGAAATATGTTTTTTGACGGGGATATCCTAACAGTCTTGTTGATGAAATTACAAAGTGGTGCAACAGTGGGGTCATTTTTAAAACCCTTATTGGAAACAAGATTGGAAAAGAATGATTTTGACAAGATGCAGTCAAATCTTGAGAAGGCACTGATAGTGCAATTTAATCTAAAGTCTGGTAACGTCAAGGATATTATTATTATTACTAGGAACTGGGAAATTTTTAAAAGCAATCCATCCATACTGGGTATGGTGGGGGAAACTAACCATGTTTTGTTTATAAAACTTCCAAAAACCTCAAATAAATTTTTGAGAGATAAACCTAGGATGGTAGAGTTGAAATATGGTACCACCAAGTATGGGACCTGTAAGCAATGACCCTAAATTTTTGAGGGGGATGTGTTTAATTTAGACAATATTGGGCACACCACCCTTAGTTATTAAGATGTAATTGCTTAACCAAAGGTATGGTTTATATAGCAAAGTGTACCCAATCCCCTTTATTTTATATTGGGAAGAGAGAAAAATCTTCTCAGAAAGATGGTGTAAGAACATATATATGATATATCTATCCAAAACCTTAACAGTGCACTTTATAAACATTCAGTTGTATGTCCAGGATTTGATTGCTTTAAGTTTGCCATAATTGAATGGGTTTTACCCTCACCTCAGAGGGGGAGAACAGGAGTTAAGATTGGAACATAAAGAGTTATGGCAGAACAAATGCTGGTTTCCCACTGTGGCTTAATGAATTTATATAAATTAAAACTGTATTAAAACTTAAGGCTGCCAGACTATGATTTCATTAAAACGATGGTCACAGGAGTTTTTATGATTAGTTATCATTTTTTACTTTTATACTGACAAGTTTTATTTCTTAGTGACATGCATTATATTTTGTGTTTCAACTGATAGTTTTGAGCCCCGAGATCCTGATACTTATGTTTTACCCAATCATCTGGTTGTTTGGTTCAGTTATTCAATTTACATAACAAGTGGTTTGAATTTTAAGTATTAACGGAAATGACATCATACTTGGCAGGTCCAATTGCTGAACCAGGAAAACATCCTTACAACTTCAGTACTCCACACTTAAAATTACTGTATTTCTACCATGTATGCACAATCAATAAATTATACCAAAGTAAATGATTTTCCCAGTAATCTTTTCCACTGCTGCTGTAATGACTTTTCATTTACAAATGACTGCCTTTACAGTAGAAATGAAAGCCATTGTAATATACTCATTTTACAAGTAAAACAAACATTTCTTAAAGTGAACTAACTAATTTTACCATTATAAAATGTGTCATGTTAATTTACAATATTTCTATTATTTTTTTTTTACTTTAAAAATTCTGGAGCTTTCTAAGTCATTTGCCACTTAACTTGACAAGGAGACCAAAATTATGGTTTACCTTCTTAGCGAGTTATAAGAAATAGGTGTATGTAAGGGGGGCCGAGTAGAAGATTAATTAATATCAGGCAGGAATTGGGTGAGCACCTTTCATCCCTGACAGGGATCACCCACTTTGGCCAACATTGCTGCCACAGATATGATGACCTACAGAAGTATAGGCCTGATCACCTGGGTGAGTGGGTCAACCAGGTACTGGCAAAAAGGCTAGAGACCTAGAGTAAGCATTATTATTGTTTATTTTGTTTTGGTCATATTAAACATAGGTTTAAAAATTAAACTATAAGAAAGTAATATAACTGAAGGTATTTGGTAGAAGAAATATGTGTAAATGCAAATATTGTATTTATAATATATAGAGAAGATAAAAGGACAACCTAAGTCTCTTCCTTCATGGAATATACTTCTTTCTTACCTAGCTTCTGTAAGCTTTCAGACTCCACCACCACTAAATATCCTTCTACCCTGCAAATTCTTCTCCCTCTTGATCCCTACTTCCACCTATAAGATAAAGATCCCTTTACTTAATCATGTTACTCCTCAGCTTTTCATCTGTTCTTGTCCTGCTACTGGGCCATTTCTTATCCTATCATGGTTCTATAATCATAGGATTGTAGGAGGTTACTAGACTAATGGCCATGGGGCCCTTACAAGCTTAGCCAAGAGTTTATCCCCAAAAACGAAACTTCAATCAGCACCTGTCACCCCTGTCAGTGAGGGACACAGGTGGATCCCCTGGGACAAATTTGTGGGTTTCCATCCACTCATCAAGGTTGTGCTTGAAGAGGGTCAGAGATGTATTTTGTTTGACATGTATGGAGGGTATATTCCAGAGATGGGACAGCCTCTGAGAGACAAACCTGTCTCCACAGCAGATTTTGGTAATCTCACATACTAGATTTAGGCCTTTTAATCGCACAATGCACGAGGAGTTAGACTTATGGATATGGAGCGTCTCTAGTAAGGCAGGGTCCAAGATTGCCTTGTAGGCAAGCCATAGATCACCTCTAAGCAATATGTACAATACAGAGTAGAGTGATAGTGAATTGAGCATGCCCACATAGGGCAGGTGTTGGAGGCCATGGATTCTCTTTGTGAGGTATTTCTGTTGCCTTTTCAGTTGGTGCAGGTGTTTGGAGAGGCACATATCAAACAGGTCATTGTACTCAATTATTGTCCCTAATGAGGGAGGAGTACAGAGAGGTAATAACCTCCTTTTTCCTGGATGCAATCCCTTTACTTATGAGATGAACCAGGTAAAAGGCTTTTGTGGCCACTGCTGCTACATGATGGTCGAATGTGAGATTGTTGTCAACCTGTGTAGCCAGGTCTCTCACCACTGGTTGTGTGCTTAGGGGGTTGCCATTGATGTGATAAACAGTAGGAGCTGTGTTTTTGCTGAATGGTATGATAATACATTTTTTTGCATTTAACTTAAGTCCATGACTTTGGCACCAGTCATTTGTTGCTGTGAGACTCTCTTGTAGCATGTTAACATCATCTGGTGAGTCAATGACAGCACCCACCTTATAGTCATCTGTAAACTTGGTCAGCCACAGGTTTTTTGTCTATGCCTGGACCACTGAGACGTAGATGCCAAACAGTAGGAATCCCAGGACAGATCCCTGGGGAACACAAGTAGTGACACGTCTGCTGTCGGAGGCAGGGGCACCTATTTTGACCTTGTGGGTCCTATCGATGAGCCAGGTGGCCACCCACCAAGCCAAGGTAAGCTGTATGTACTGACCTTCCCTCATCTAGCTCATTGGTGACAGCCTTAAAAAAAGTCATCCAGGTTAAATAGGCAAGATCTGCCCTTGACGAATCCAAACTGGGAGGGGGGGGTCAAGTACTTGGATTTTGCCTATGTCCTTGTTTATGAGGTCCATAATAATATGCTCTGTGGCCTTACAGATCAGACTTGTCAAGCTAACGGGGGTGATAGTTTCCAGGGTCAGTAGTGGCACCACCTTTGTGCAAGGGATGACAATGGCAGTTCTCCACTCTGCTGGAATGAAGCCTGTACTTAGGCTTTGGTTAAATAGGGTGCTCAATTGCAAAGCCAGTTCTTGCTGGAGATAGTGCAGAATACAGCCTAGGATACTATTAGGTCCCATGGAGGCTGTGCTCTTTGCCTTGGATAGGGCCTTCAACACTTGATCTATAGAGATGTGAGGTGCAGGACAAGTATCAGAAATGTCAAAAGGGCTTTTGGGGGGACAGGGGAGTGACATTTGCACTGAACCTATGTGCTAGCAGGTTGGCTAAGTCAGCAGGATCAGTGTAAATGGTACCATTAACAGCTAATTTGGAACAAACCTGGGCTTTGCCATGGAGGTTCCTGACATAAATGAAAAAGGCTTTGTGGTTACCCTTTGTTTTGGAGGCTAGTTTTGATTCATAACTGGCTTTGGAGGTTTTCACTAGTGATCTAATTTGCTTATTGAGGCTAAGGAGAGAGTTTTTCCAATTGGGAATTCATGCGTTTTTACCCTTGGACAACAGTTTCTTCCTTTTGTTGTAAAGCCTGTTGATAGAGGATGTCCACCAGATAGGTTTGTGTTTCTGTGAGAAGCAGGTTTTAGTTCTGTTGAGTAGCTGAGTCCATGCAGTTGTACAGGTGTTTGTATACTGCACAGGCATACTGTTTAGCATATTTGTCTGCATCCTCTGGGGGGGGGGTGGTAGTGTGAAGCTACTGATACCCTCCCTTAGAAGGTTGTAATCAGCTTTTGAGAAGTTTTTTTAACATGGTTATGGCTGAGGGGGGTTTGGATGGGATAGAAACTTGGAATGGTCTGATTTCACCATGGAAGAACTTGCTGTGGGAGTGGTACAGTGGTCCCACATTTTGGTGAGGACCAAGTCTAGAATGTTATCTCCCCTTGGGGATGAGACAAGCTGGTCTAGTGTGTTAGAACTGATGTAGTCAAAAAATCATTAGATGAGTGTGTTAGAGCAGGAATAGTTCATCCAGTGTATGGTGGGGTAGTTGAAGTCACCAAAGATTAGGGTGATGGAGTTAGAAGGTCCAGGTAGGAGGAGTAGGTGTCCTGAGTCATGGAGGGGGTTCTATAGCTGGCTATAACTTGGATGGCTGTCTTGCCAATTGTCAGTTGCACCTGGAGTAGTTCTAGTGCATCATGCTGGCAAACCAGTCTGGAGGTGTGCTTGTCTTTAATGAAAATAGAGACTCCACCACCCTTAGTCTTCCCGACCTCATTATAGGTAATATAATAATAATAATAATAATAATAATAATAATAATAATAACAATAGCTCTCAAAATAACTTCAGCCCCTAACCACCTATTCATATTTCTTCCCTACACTCCACACATCGCACCAAACCTATTTAATGATACCCCTCATCTTTACCCCATATATAGACTGATTAACTCCATTTCAACTTATACCAAAACAAAATTAAGTGGAAAAATACTCTCCAATAAACAAGTATCAGTAATTCCCCAATATACTGAAATCCTTCTAGGAGGAGACATTCACCCTCATCCTGGCCCCACCTATCCCAATGAACATCAAGACAATTCTCTTCCACACATTATTCTAACCCTACAACAGTCAACCCCCAACTCAAGTAATCTAACTTTTGTTGTCATAAATGTTAGAAGCAGAAGAAATAAAGTTGCTGAACTACATGTCTAGGTTACCCAACATAAGCCTGACATTCTCACTGTAATTGAAACTTGGCTTAAACCAAGCATTAACAACACCAAAATTACAACTCCCTGCTATAACATCATCCGTAATGACCGTATAGAGGAAAGGTACTGGTATTGCTTTAAAATTTCACAACAGCTATCATATTTCTCCATACAGCCAACTAATATCAAAATTCAATTCAGCAGAGCCTCTCATTACTTTTGTGAAATTAACCAATGATAATAAAATATATATTACTGTTCTTTACATCCCATATAGCAATAATACAACAATACTGGAGGGTATCCTACACTGGATATCCATAACAATTCCACAAGAATAAATTCTACTAGGTTTATAGGTGTGTACTAGGGGATCTACCTGACTACATCGACAGTTCAGAAGAGCGAAAACGACTTCACTGACACCACATAATCGACAGTTCACAAACACGACACCTCATACACCCGACACATCATAACAACAAACAAACAAAACAAATCCCCTGTCCAAAACCCACACACACAACACAAGCACACCAAAATCCTTACAAACCAACACTAACCCATACATACACAACTATCTACAACCCTAACCCAAACCCTTACCCTAAGGTCCGTTACTATCGCACACTCACCTAACCCGCGCCCTAACCCTAACTCACTTAACCCGCCCCTAACCCAAAAACTATCACTACTGCACCCTTACCTAACCCGCGCCCTAACCCTAACTCACTTATCCCATCCCTATCCCTACAGACCGCTAACATCGCACACTTACCTTACTCGCACCCTTACCTAACCCGCGCCCTAACCCTAACTCACTTATCCCACCCCTATCCCTACACAGTCAACATCGCACACTTACCTTACTCGCACCCTAACGTCCGTCACTACTGCATACTTACACATCCTTTCCCCATCTCAGTGTTCTCAGCGTCGGTGTCTTCCTCCATCGGTCTTCTGCCTTGTCGATCTTTTGGCGTCGGTGAAGTCGTTTTCGCTCTTCTGAACTTTCAATGTAGTCAGGTAGATCCGTACTAGGCTAATGGCCCTAGAGCCTTTACAAGCCTAGCCCATAGGATTACCTTGGCATTGTGCCACCCGACCTTAGTTCCCAGTACTTCTGTCGAGTAGAGCCACTGGAGTGATCCTTAGGGTGACTTTTCTATTTTCCATCCACTCATCAACATTTCTCTTGAAGATGGCCAGTGAGGTGCTCTGCTTGTCATGTATGGGAAGTCTATTCCATAGCATGGGCAATCTCTGATTATGAACCTGTCCCTCCAGCATGTTCTGTTGATTGTGGTAATGAGGTTGAGGACTCTGGATCATGTGGTGTGGAGGGATTGGGATTTCTTTAGATGTAGCATTTCTAACAGAGCTGGGTCAGACATGGCTTTGTAAGTCAGGCAGAGATCGCCTCTAAGTAGGAGATATGAGACAGAGAATAGTTGGACTTTTTTTAGTCTGTCCCTATAGGACAAGTGTTTAAGGCCTAGGATCCCCTTTGTGAGGTACTTTTGTGACCTCTCCAGTTGTTGCATGTGTCTAGTGAGTTACATGCCAAATGGGGCATTGTACTCGATGAATGGTCTAAAGAGGGAAGAATAGAGGGAAACAATGACCTCTTTCTTCCTGGATGCAAAACCCTTAGTAATGAGATGTGCCACATAGAAGGACTTTCTAACCACAGTGGCAATGTGGTGGTCAAAAAAGAGGTTGCTGTCAACTTGTTTCCCAGATCTCTTATAATGCCTTCTGTGTTCAGTGGACTACTATCAGTGTGGTAATTCAAGGGAACCAGGTTTTTCCCAAGGAGGATGATGACACATTTTTTGGCATGGAGCTTAAGGCCATGGCTCTGACACTAGTCGTTGGTCTCAGTGTGGCCTTTCTGTAGGATGCCAACATCACTTGAGGAGTTAATAATAGCTCCCAAATTGCAATTGTCTGTGAACTTTGTCAGCCAGAGTCCCTTTGTGTTGGCCTGGACTCCAGAGAAGTAGATACCAAACAGAGGAGGACCCAGGACCAAACTCTGTGGGACTCCACTCATGATTAGTCAGCAGTCTGACTTGGAGTCAGCTACTTTCACACTGTGGGTTCTATCTGTGAGCCAGTTTGCAGCCCATCTAGTGATATAGGGGCTGATGCCTAGTTTAGTGAGTTTTTATATGATTTCTGAGTAGGGAATGGTATCAAAGGGCATGGCCAGATCAAGGTAGGCTGTATGAGCCATCTTGCCTTCATCCATAGCTCTGGTGACTGATACAAAGAAGTCGACCAAGTTGAGCAAGCATGATCTACCCTTCACAAAACCAAACTGTGTGGGATCCAGAGTTTGGAGATTCCCTATATCCTTGTTTATTAGGTCCATGATGATGCATTCCATAGCTTTACATATCAGACTTGTCAGGCTAATGGGGCAATAGTTCCCATGGTCTTTAGTCACTCCTCCTTTGTGGAGAGGGATGACTGTAGTAGTGCACCATTCAGTAGGGACAAAGCCTGAAGTGAGGCTGTGATTGAACAGGACACAGAGGTGAGGTGCCAGTTCACTCTGTAGTTCATGTACAACACAGGCAGGGATATTGTCAAGTCCCATAGAAGCTATATTCTTGGCCTTGGACAGTGCTGTTTTAACCTGTGCAGCAGTAATACTGGGGGCCTGGCAATCGACTGATATTGTGATCGTTCCTTTGGGGGAAGAGAGAGGGGTAAAGTTGGCACTGAATCTGTTGGCCAGTATACTGGCAATATCTGTTGACTCGGTATTGGAGATATCATTGTGCAGTAGCTCAGAACAAATCTCTGGGTATTGCTGTGGAGATTCTTTACATAACTATAGAAGGCCTTGTGGTTGTCTTTACTATCTGCTGGAATTCTGTTTTCATAGCTAGCTTTAGAGGACTTGATGAGGGATCTCAACTTTTTGTTGAGGCTGATAAGGGAGTATTTCCAATCTTGGGACTTCACCTTATTCTGCATCAGTTTCCTTCTTCTGTTGTAGAGTTTGTTTATGGCAGGGGACCACCAGACTGGCTTCCTTTTTTTTGGAGGAGAGTGTCTTGGTTCTACTGGGTATGGTGAGATCCATGCATTTGTGTATGTGTTCGTACAGTGCACTGGTGTATGATTCGGCGGTCATGCAACTATTCTCCATTTGCATGGGTGCCTTGAAGTTAGCCACCTCTGTTTTTAGGAGCCTAAAGTTAGCTATGGAAAAGTTTTTCATGGTGGTTACCTTTGCAGGGTGTGGAAGTGGGAGGGATGTGGATTTCCAAGGTGATTAGTTTGTGGTTGGATCTAACCAGGGAGGAGTTGACTATCGGTGTAGAGCAACAGTCACCCATATTAGTAATGACAGGTCAAGGATGTTGCTACCTCTAGTGGGGGTAAGAACGAGCTGGTCCAGGGCATTGGAATTAATGAATTCCAGAAAACTTTGGGCAAGTGTATTTGTACATGAGTAGTTTTCCCAGTTAATTGAGGGGTAGTTGATGTCACTGATTATGAGAGTGTTAGGTTGGACCCGATCTGAGGAAGACAACAGTCGAAAGCGCTTATCAGATATCTCCAAGGGACAGTTTTGAGCTTTTTTATTTTTCATTTTATTTTCAAGTCGAAGTTTTATTTGTATTAAAGGACTACATTTTAATTGGAACACTTGTGGATTTCATTGATTGGCCATCCTTGGGTGGATTTTCTGTCTTTTTTCTGCTAATATTCTCCATGGTACTTGGGAACATGTAGTGTGAGTCTTGGGATATGGTTGGGGACCTATTGCAGGCTATGACCTGAATTGCTGTCTTACCTAGTGTTAGCTGCATCTGAAGTATCTCAGATGCGTTATGCTGGGCTACCAGTCTGGAGATGTGTGCATCCTTTATGAATATGGAAACACCACTGCCTTTGGAGCTTCAGTATAAGTTCTGGGGCCGAAAGGTGTGGAATGAGTTATAGCCTGGTAGTGTAGGGGTGCTTTCTGCTGCCTTGAACCAGGTCTCTATTACAGCACAAATGTCATTGTTCTCCATTTTAAGGAGTGCTTTGAGTGAGATTTAGACTTCTAGCATTGAGCAGCATGACCCTCAGATTTAATTTGTTTGTAGCTGTTACAGTGGTAATTTGATCTTTGGAACACCACCTAAAAAGGCACTATAGGGGTGGCAAGAGCCTTGGCCAATATCTGGAAGCCCAGGGGTGACAGATACAGGCCATCTCTGGCAAAGCATCAAGGTCTGTTCATCATGTCATCCCAGGCAGACAGATACTGGATCCCCTTAGAATGACACCAGAAACTTAGCCAATTGTTGAAATCAATCATTTTCTGCTTGTACTGTGGTATCATTCTGGGTGATGGTATGATGCTGCTCAGGGCTAGGGTCATATCTGTCTGGGCTACATAATCCAAGAGCTCCTCCATGTCTCTTTCATGTAGTCCAGGGATGTACATCTCTGGTCATTCACACCCACATGTACAATGACAGAGTCATATTTGTACCTGTTGTTGAGGGACCTGAGAGTGCATGCTTTATGTGGCAGATCCTGGTGCCTGACAGGCAGCTGACTGTTACTTTCTCCTTATTCAACCTAGTGAGTGGGACATCAGTGTGCCTCACTATCGAGTCACCTATAACTAGTGTGTTGAAAATGGTGTTTTGCCTTAGGGGCTTTGGTTGAGTGGCACACTGTTTAGGAGAGTTATGTGTCTCATAATTAGTGTTGTGTTGTGGTGGTTGAGTGCATTTCTGCCTTGGAAGTCTTTGCTTTTTAGGTAGATTTTTATTGAGAGCCTCCGTAAAGATGGGTGTGTGGTTTGTGTTTTTATGTGAAGGCAGTGCTGGTGTGTGTTCTGGAGAGCTATGTGTTCCATGTGGTGTGGTACAAGTGTTGACCTTCTCCTCTTGACCAGCTATTCTGGTCTTGGATGGAGAGTGTGTGGCTTCCCATTTGGATATATAAGTGCATCTCTCACAAGTCTGAGTGTTGGGATGTAAGAGGTGAGGGTTGTCAGTGTACATGAGGCAGTTGCTACATTGCCTCAGGATGCCCATGTTCACCAGGTTAATAGGAGAAAGCACAGGGAACTGACCTTTAGACATGCCTGGAGGGGTGGGCATTAATAATAAACACTGGAGCTGTTTTCTTGTAGAACGTTTAGTGCTGGTAGCACTTTTGTGTGCTACAATAATTGCTACAAGAAGTCTGGTAAAGCGCTAAACTAATAAGCTAGTAAAATGTTCAGGAGAGGCGAGAACTAGCAGATCTAAGGGAAAAATTGAAGAGCAGACTTTGGCACTGCACAGAAGCTTACAAACAGTCCTGGATACAGCAAATCTGTGTCTGGACTAGACTAGTTACATGGAAGGTGGGAAACAAGTCCAAATGCAGGCTTTTAAACCAGAAAGTGGAAGGAGATGGAAAAACTGCCCAAATGGCCAATAAGCTACAATTTCTGGACCAGAAACCACTCCTCTTGTGGTAGATAGGCTACCTAGTGCTTACCACTCCCACTGATAAGCTAGAAGGCTTCCCTCCAACACAGAAAGGCTTGGGGGGCTCAAAGGCTTACATGCAGTCCTGGATACAGCAAATCTGGACTAGACTAGTTACAGGAAAGGTAGGAAAAGCACAAACACGGGCTTTTGAACCAGAAAGTTGAAAGAGATGGAAAACTGCCCAAACTGCCAATAAACTACAATGTCTGGGCCAGAAACCATTCCTCTTGTGGTAGATAGGCTACCTAGTGCTTAACACTCCCAATGACAAGCTAGAAGGCTTCCCTCCAACACAGAAGTCTTGGGGGACACAGAAACATACAGACAGTCCTGGATACAGCAAATCTGTATCTGGACTAGACTAGGTACAGGAAAGATGGGAAACAAGTGCAGATGTGGGCTTTTAAACCAGAAAGTTGAAAGAGTTGGAAAAAAATACCCAAATGGTCAATAAACTGCAATTTCTTGGCCAGAAACCACTCGTCTAATGATAGATAGCCTACCTAGTGCTTACCACTCCCATTAATAAGCTAGAAGGCTTCCTTCCAACACAGAAAGGCTTGGAAGGCTCAGAAACTTACAAACAGTCCTGGATACAGAAAATCTGTATCTGGACTAGACTAGTTACAGGAAAGGCAGGAAACAAGCGCAAAAGCGGACTTTTAAATGAAAAAGTTGAAAGAGATGGAAAAACTGCCCAAACGGCCAATAAACTACAATTTCTGGGCCAGAAAAGACTCTTCTTGCTTTAGATAGGCTACCTAGTGCTTACCACTCCCACTGATAAGCTAGAAGGCTTCCCTCCAACACAGAAAGGCTTGGGGGGGCTCAGAAGCGTACCAACAGTCCTGGGTACAGCAAATCTGTATCTGGACTAGACTAGGAAACAAGCTTAGAATTTTTTTCAGAAAGCAGCTAAAACAGCACTAAAAACAATTCAAGTGTAGTGCAGCTAGCACACTTGAGTGTGTAGCAGTATTAAAGCAAATACGGTTTAAATAAATGCAATTTATTCAAAATGTATTCTGAACTTAATTCAGTTGTTTTATTTAACTCTGAACAGTTAAAAAGTGCCAAAAATATTCTTATCAGATGAGAAGCACACTCAGTCAGAACACAAGGTGATTTTTTTTAGTAAAGTGCAAAGGGAGAAAGGAGGAGCAGAAGATAATTCAAGGTTAAGAACCAAAGTGAGTTGGCCTTATCAAATGTTGTTACTGTATTAGGTAGAATGAACACTAGACTGGGAGGAGTGTCCCAGATCAAATGTACAGTATGAGCGGGCAACTGCAAAGCCATCAACTATAACAACACCACAGGATGGGAAAAAAACAGTTTCAGAACAGATCAGAAAATAGAAAACAATGCCAGCAAATATATAAATAATTCAGTCAAGCAAAAATTAAGACAGTGCAGAACTCTGAAAAGTTAAAGTACCAAAACATATCCTTATCAGCACTATATTTCCAGATTGTTTGAGAAACACTCTTCAGTCAGAGCACAAGGAGATTCTAACAATGGCATGCAGGAATTTACAAACAGGGACTATTTTTAAAGTGATGTGAATATGTCCTTTATATCTAGTGTGAACTTATTTGGTTTCTTGGAGCTAATTAATAGCCCACACATTATAGCAAGACTTCAAATGCACTATTAGACTGGATGCCATTATCAGATCCTAGTAAATACACCACCTCTGGTACAATGTCTGACTGTCTCAGTGATCATCTTCCAATCTATACAAACAGACATCTTACACATCCACTTAAACAGCATGCTTATAAAACAACATGCGACATTTCCAAGTTTAACCCAGAAATGTTTATTACTACCCTATTGTCTATTAACTAGAACTTCATAAAAGTGCTCCTATTAGATGATACTATAAATGAATTCAATACAACTTTCCTGAATATCCTGAGTAGCCTTGCACCTCATAGAAAGAAGAGACTGATAGCAAATAATCCAATTTGGCTATCCAAAAAGATTATAATGCTAATCCAGGATATAGAAAAAACATGAAAAGAATAACAAAAGTATAAAACACCATAATATCTTGCAAACTTCAGAATTCTGCATAATTTTACTAAAAAGCAAATTAATGAAGACAGAAAACAATATTATAATAACTTTCAGAACAATAGTAAATGCAACCGTAACAAATTCTGGACAGCCATTAAAGAAATCTTGCATCCCAGCCATAAATTCAACCCTAAACCCTCTGTCAATAGCTTATCAGTCTGAAAATGTAATACAGTTCAACTCTTATTTCGTAGATAGTACAGCATCTCTAACCAAGGATTCCCCAGTTTCTAATCCTAACCCTGCCCAACAGCCATGTATCCTTACATCCACTTTCACCTCCAAACCTGTGCCTACATCCTACATAAAATGTCTATTAAACAAACTCAAACCATGACCTACTTCAGCTGATGATCTTCCATGTGATCACTTTAAAACTGTATCCGATAACATTGCCTACCCTGTCTCAAGCCTTATAAATATATCAATCCAGGAGTCCCATGTTCCCTCTCTCTGGAAAAAGTCACACATTATCCCTCTGCACAAAGGATGAAATTCAACTGATATTACTAACTTTAGACCTATAGCAATCCCCCTCTCCAAAATATATGAACATGTATTCAAAAAAAATTAGTAAATTATCTCCTGCAGGAAGAACTCATATCACCCATACAACATTGCTTCTGTCCTTCCCATAGTACCAGTACAGCACTTCTAACTAGATACTGTCAGTAAAGCTAAATTTAATGGCAAACTAGTCTCTTCATTTATAGACTTGACTAAAGCCTTCAACACAATTTGTTACAGCAAACTTCTACTTCACTTGTCCTCATTAGATCTCTCTCAGCTCACCCTTCTGTGGTTTGAAAGCTACCAATCCAATAGGTATCAGTCAGTAAAATGGCACTTCACCCTCTCTCCGTACCTCCCAGGCACCATTGGTATACCACAAGGTTCTTTTCTTGATCCCTTCCTCTAACATTTTCGCCAATACCCTCCATACATCCACACAGCAGGCCTTCCTAATACAGCATGCAGATGACTCCACACTCATTTGCACATCTGACAACATGGCACACCTCCAAAAAATTACCCCGGAAGCTTTAACAGTAACTGAAACTCACAACTCATGCTCAACTCTAAAAAAAAAAAAAAAAAAAAAAAACAAAACAGACTACTACTTTTTCCCCAAATCCCTCTCACAAGAAAATATTAAATTTAAAGTCCTCTCTCTTGATAATAAAACCACTGAAGTCCCATAGAAAATTATTGGGGATGATAGTGGATGATAATCTTAACTTTCACTTCCATATACAAAATTGCATAAGAAAAACTCATCAAAATCTAGGGATACTTTATAAAGCCATAAACTTTCTCATCGATACATCTAAAGCTACACTTACCACTCCTTATCTCCTCCCCACACTTCTTTATGGTGCTTCCATCCTTAGTAACCTTCAAGCATCACAAAAATCAAAACTTGTACAATGCTATAACAAAGTTGCTAAATTTGCAGCAAATAACCCTTTTAGCACTAAAAGCCTAAACTGGTTAGAACTACCCCATCAGCTAATATAAACATAGCTTCTTGCCACATATAAAATTATCCAGAATCCATCTGCTTGTCTAGCACCAAATAACTTTCTACACAACTATCTTCCCAGTCGTACATTATGATTCAATGACCAAAAACTCCTGTCTGTCCACAAACCTATCAAATCTGCTGGGCATTATCTGTACTCTTACCATGTTGCTATGGCCTGAAACTCCTTATCTTTATCCATCAGGTCAATACCCTCCCTCCCATCCTTTAAAATCATACTTTAAGACTTCCTATCCCAAAGCTGGCTCTGTTCTTGCTCAAAACCTGAATAAACTATATCTCTAAATATGAACAAATGCCTATATTTATACCTTATACCTCCTTACTCTCCATTTTTCACTCACTTCCTTGCTTCAATCAATTTCTTTCCCCTGGATTTCTCTCTAAATATACCATAAGCCTGCTTTTCTCTCACTTTGTATTCCAATTCATTTTTGTATTATACCAGCTTACCTTCAACTGCTCTATAAACTGGCTAAAATCTCTCTATTATATCATTATCATATAACCTGTATCCTTTCTTAACTAATGTTTTCATATTATGTCTAATTTGATATAATTATTTAAACTGTAGTTGTTTTTTGTATTATTTTAAAGACTTTAAAATACAAGGTTCTTAAAATGCTTTGTAATACCTTGGACCTTATCTTACCAGGCCTCCACTGAAAATGGGCTCCTACTCAGTCAAACTTTGCTGATAATCAAATGTCAATGAAATAAAATAAATATCATAATGCAAAAAAAGTATAAATATATCTGTACACAGAATTGCATCTGTATATATATATATATATATATATATATATATATATATATATATATACACATGTAAATATATGGAATGTTTATGTGGTAACATAATTGTCTGCATAAATACAAATGCATTAGTAAACTAATAATTTGCATGTATATGTCTGCAGATCACAAATATACATCTGCATCTGTACACTTAAAACTACTTGTTCATGTATTTATACAGAAAGCAAACAAAATTGAATGTTTGCATTTCTACATAATTTATTTAGTCTTGCATTATTAGGTATTAGTTAAATTATGTGCAGTTAGCTTCTGTAAAAAAAAAAAAAAAAGATTTTGTAAAAGACAATCATTTCTTCCACAATACTAAGTACACATACAAGATGTCCAAACGTTCAGTTAGGCACCACATCCTAGTCAGAATACAGGCTGAGTAGAAGGGTATGGATTGCAGTATCAAGTGACTGATCCACATATTTTATTGCAAAGTGATCAGTTGTATTACTTCTGTATTCATTTTTAAGTTATCCCTTTATATGCATAGAATTATTATGCAAAAAACATGCTAAGGAACTGAAGACTTCCTTGAATTATTACATTTTTCATGTGTGAATGCCTTTTGCCTGAACACAATTCATAGAATGTTACATGCAAAGCATAATATTTTTAATCACCATTCTAGCAAAAGTGTAACAATTTGTTTATAACTTGCAGCAAATGGAAGATTGGAGCAGTATGAAAATTCAGGTATTACTAAATAATTAAACTAATGCAAGTAAGCAAATACGGCAGTGAATAAAATGCATTTAATTACTAACATTAGTGTTATTAGTAATGATAAGGAAAAAGAGGTGAAATACAGGTAAACAACAATTGTCTTATGTCTTCTTTTTCTATTCAAGGAGGAAATCCAATAGAACAAGTGCCAGCAGGAAAGAAGAACAGCAAGACTGTTTGAAGATGCTAACAAGCATGAATAAAGTAGTGAATAGCATTTTGTGTTTAACTGATTTCACTAATATGTATAAGGAAATCATTTGTAAAGCATGGTAGCTGAAGCACCACTGTAGATTCAGTACATTATTACAAACAAGTGAAAGAGTTTAGTCAGTATGTAAAATGGTATTCTGTCTTTAACTGATAGCTTTAATATATATAAAGGAATGATTTATAAAGCACAGTAAATTAATTACTACACTGCATGCAATACATTACTGCAAACAAGTCTAAGAAATATGCCAGTATATAAGTGCAGTATTCAGTCTTTAACTGATTGGTGTTTTCACTACAATATTGCAAAGACATTCATATCAGGCACAAACATGATCATTTAGTAGACTGCAAAATGTAAATTCCACCCAAACTTGATAGCAAAACACTCTCTTCCTAAGAATGCATAAGCACTTCCCATATAATTTCATGCAAAGTATGCATGAGCACTTCTCATACTATTCTTCCAATGTTCACAGAAGCAGTTCCGAAATCAGTAGTCCCATATCTGCATAGGCATTTCCTATACATTCTGTTTTACTTCAGTAAAGATGTATAAAAATAAAAATGTTTTAAAGTGAGAAACTGAATGTTGTGGAACATGATGTGCAAATTTAGGCTTCTTAATTTTAGATCAAAGCATGTTACTTTGATCTAAAGTTGATCGTACTTAAAATGCCAAAAGTTCATATCAGCAAACATCTAAAATAACAAAAAAGCCTGACATCAGCATTTCATGTAAAGTGTGTAAAGGAGCTCTATAAAGCAAGAGTGGCAGTCATACTAACAACTGCATTTGCAGCAATAGCTCAGTAGCTGCTTATTAGTTCAGTAGTGCCTAGCAGAGCCTTGAAAGGATGGTATTAGTGGTCTGACTCCTGCTGCAGGAATGCTTTGGTTTTTAATAGTTGTTTGAGAATGGCCTAATTTGATATTATGATTGCATATTATTTCTTTAGTATAGTGCATTTGCTCATTTACTTTGGAGTACACTTATTTATTATAGTCTACATTTATTTAGTATACCATTTGTTTGTGCATTGTATGTGTGGTATAATGGGGTCTATATTATATGCTCGAAGAGTCATTTCTTTGAACATATAATCATCGACACCTAAACAACGAACACTCTAAAGCGCAAATGGCCACATTCGCAAATTTTTTCCTAGGGGAAAAAATTCACGGGGCTGTACACAAAAAACACAAACTTCAAAACTGTAATCAAGTGGGGGGATTCGCCACCCACACCGCCCGACATGGGAGGCTGTGCCCCCCAACTAAATATACCAACTCCATGATTGCTTTACGATGGGGAAAAAGGCAATTCCTGATAATGGCCAACTGAATTTTTTCCCCCGAGGAAAACATATGCGGATGTGGCCATTCGGGTTTAGAGCGTTCGTTCTTTAGGTGTCGATGATTCTATGTTAGAAGAAAGGTCTCTTCGAGCATATAATATAGACCTGTATAATGCCAGACTGCACAACAAGACCTCGATGTGACTTTTTTCATGAGTTTCCTCATGGTGGTGCCTTCATGATGCTGCCTTCCCTTATGTGTCATGAAATGTCAATGCAAGGCTTTTTTGTTATTTCACATATTCACTGATATGAGCGTTCAGCATTTTAAGTATGATCAACTTTTGATCAAAGTAACATGCTTCAGTCTAATGTTAGAAAAGCCATGATTTTATTGTGTGTATTTTCTCTTTTGTCTCATCCCCCCATTTTCTCTCTGTTTTTCTGTAATTTAATTATGTATTTATTTCTTCATTTTTTTTTTTATTTCTTAGTTATGTTCATTTTTTACAGATCTGGAATCCTCAGAAGAAGCCCAGGCATGTACATCTCAGGTTAGGAAGTATTCACCCTCTGCCCATCCAGGTACATCCTGATGGGTCAGAGCAGTGGCACCAGTCCAACAGGCACCCCCTAAACATGGCAGCCTGGCAAGCCTCACTGAATGGGGACTTTGAGATTTAGTTGAATGCATGCTGGAACAGCTTATGGACAGATAGATTCAGCAAGTCAAAGCCTCTCTTCAGCATGTTCAATACCTACTGTCCCAGTTGGTGCCAACCCCTGCATCACCACAAGCCCCTATCCCTCAACATTGGAGTCCTCCACTACACCTCCATGTGACAGTAGAAACATTCAAGGCTCTATGGACTGG
The DNA here is from genome assembly GCF_019279795.1 of Protopterus annectens. Taxonomy (NCBI): domain Eukaryota; kingdom Metazoa; phylum Chordata; order Ceratodontiformes; family Protopteridae; genus Protopterus; species Protopterus annectens. Next base: position 1,127,774,058 of record NC_056739.1, read on the forward strand.
GGACTTCTCCTGATGCCACTCTTCGTCACCCCCTTTCCCTTATCCTTTTTCCTACACCCTCTTACCTATCCCCCCACACTAGCCTCTTATATAAAAAATATTTAAAAAAATAGGGGGAGTCTGCCCCCCAATAAAACATTGTGTCCTCCACCTCTTCCAACTCCTCCAGCACAACCCTCTTGATGTGTTCCTGCCAGGTCTCCATCTTTTCTGTGTCTTTCCTTTTTTTTCAATCTTTCCTGTCTCTCCCTTTCTACTCTTTAATGTAACCAATAGGGTAGTTACATAAGGATACCCTATATAAAACATTTTAAGCCCCTTTATTTTTTTAATATTAATAATAAAAGTGGCACAGTCTGCCTCTTGTCTTAGGTCTTTCAAGAGAGAGACTGGTCATAGCCTCGTCTGACTACGATATCGAAATACAGAAGTAATACAAAGCATGTGGCTTTCACATAGTACTTTGCATGTACTTAACACTTAACTTTAGGTACTTTACACTTTTTTCTTAAGTAAGCACGTTTTTCAAAATGAACAAACTTCTACTGAATCCTCCTTCACCGATAAGTCACCACGGTTAAAATTTATAAAGATATGACATGCCAGTGTTGCACGACTCTGAAGATGCCTTTATAAGGTGAAAGCACTCAGTCGTGATAGTGTTTTATTATTTTACTTTTATATTTATGGTGTTTTTTACAATAAATTGCTGCTAACACAGTTCATTGGATTTCTGTGGTGACTTATCGATGAAGGATATTTTTCAAAATGCCTTTGCTTTTCCTTATTCAGTATGAATAACCTGCACTTAGCTTATTTGCATATACTAGTAACCATATACTTCATAGATAACTACTATGAATACCACCCCAGAGTTTTGCATATTGTTTTCAGTTACAAAATATGCTTGTTAAATAGATTTGTTTCTTGACGCTCTCAGTAAAAGCTGGCATGTTTCGGGAGCACATTCAAATCTGTCAGAAGGGGAAGCTCATAACCCTGTTTTTTATACAGCTGAGAAAAAGTATAGATGAATTTCTGGTAAAAGTTTCCACAGACTGTACTATTACAAAGAGTGGGAAGAAGGTCTTTATTTGGTGTGTCTACTCTATTGAGAATATACCTATGTGAGAAACACATTGGTTACATTCATGAAGTTATAAATTTGAAATTACCATTAATGGAATCATAATTAATTTAGTAACTTATGATATTCTGCAGTACACAATGCTTGTGCTGTACTTACTTCAAAGAAAAATGAACTTGGAAGCATAGAGACCAAAAGCCCTGTAGGTGCAGTTGTTTGGTGAGCTGCAAATCAAAACCTGAATGTTACAGTTTGTGAGACTAAATGAGGTAAAGATAATATATGCTAGAGTCCCAGTTTGAAAATGATTGAAAATTCAACAATAATATGAATATTATATTCTTCAAAACCACTGGAATTAAATTATATTCTGGATTTATGACCTCTCTTCTTTTAATGTAATATGTTGAACAAATTAATGAGTGTAGTTAACACAAAATGTTTAAATGTTGAGAATTTCAATAATGAAGTAATTATCTAATTAGCATAGTATCAGTGTACAGGGTTTGAATGACATGTATGAGATAATTAATTCAACTTACAATGTCTATTATTAATGACTAGCTAATTATTTTAATATCATGACTAGAATTGGTGTAATTCTGATTTATATTATAGAGTTGCCATGGTGATACTAAACAACAAATGGCATATTAATCATCTTCAGTGTATAGCAGTCATGGTCAGAATGCAGCATCAGAGATATAGATGGGCCTTAGTTTAAGGTGCTGGTAATGCAGAGATGCACTTCGCATTTTTATGTATATGTGTGTATTTTTGCTTGTGAGTGTGTATGTGTGTGAATGCATAGGTTTGTGGTTTGTGTGTGTGCGTGCGTGCGTGTGTGCGTGTGTGCGCGTGTGTGTGTGTGTGTGTGTGTGTGTGTGTGTGTGTGTGTGTGTGTGTGTGTGTGTATGAGTGTGAATGCATGTGCACATGTGCAAATGCATAGATTTGTGGTTTGTGTGTGTGTGTGGTGGTAGTTCTGCAAGTTTATTTACCATCATCCCTTTTTATAGCTGAAAACTTCATTCACTAGCTCGGCATGGATATAACAGTCTTCAAAACCAAATTGTGGGTTATGAGATTCCAAACCATGCAAACTGAGATAGATCCATGATAGTCTGAGGGAAACATTTTTGATGTAGATTTTTTTTATATATTCATTTGTTGCACACGAATAACAATGTTACTTTCCATTTTAAATGTTCTGTAAATTGCTCCTTTTTGGTTCTTTTAGTCTCAGTTAATTAGTCTAAGCTTTCTTTTTATATTTTGGCTACTGAGTGGGCCAGTCTTGTTTTTCTTTGTTTTTGCCATTGTTATATATTGAAAAATACACTAAAAGGAAATTAGACAAAAAATGTACAAAACCAGAGGAAATAAGAGTTTACAGTTTTCTAGTATAGACTGATCAGAAGCTTGTAGCCTCTGAATGAGACTATCTGGGAGCTTGTATGTATAGCTTTGTAGTCACTGACAAAACTGGTGAGAACACTTTTAAATTCACTTTTTTAGTACCTCAGATGCATCAGAAGACTCCAGCAAATTGTAACCATATAAAATAGTAATGAATTATACTTGACTATTATGTTTGGAACACTGCAAGTTCCTTGTTCCTTGCTCGTCACTTTTTATGTCAGGATCATATACAATCAAAGCATCTCTTCTGCAAAGTACTTTGAAGACAGCAGTCTGATTTTCCCTGAACAGCCTGCAATAAATTTAATGTAACTTTAATTGTTTAGTACGCAAATTAAGTAGAAGTTGATACTAACTGCTCTATTATGAAAGAATAACCATTTTTGAAGATGTTTGGAGGGTGCAATAACTGAATCATTCAAGGAAATTTCATGCAATTCAGTAGAACTGAAGTCTCAAAACAAGTATGGTGCAAGGAATTGCTCCTCAGTTCAGCTGCACATGCAGTGCATTCTGTGCAATGGATACCGGTTTCTTCTCATGTTTCATGAAGTGTGTGTTTTATGATTAAACTATAGTTTTGAGGTGTTGCATCTGTATTTCTTTTGTTTTCTTGACATATTCAGTCTTGAACCACATACATGTCCATGTAGAATGCAATATGTACCAGCTCTACTTACATCACACATATAATAAACACACACATACACCTTTGACTCTTGCTTCTGAATTTTATAATTACATAAACAATCTAAAGATGACAATGCAAAATGTGTCTCTTTGCTTTCAATACAAATCTGATACCTCAATACCTCCAAAGTGTGTATTTGTGTGTGTGTGTGTGTGTGTGTGTGTGTGTGTGTCAGTGTGTGTGTGTAATGTGCATGTATGTGTGTGTACATATCCCAATCTGCATCTATATCTGCACCTATATATATGTGTACCAACACACATGCGTATTATTAATCATTGAGCAAACATATTGCTGAAACACATTGACACATTAATCAAACAAAACTATGTAAATTACTTTTTACTAAAAACCTCAATGTACTGATAAAGGAAGCCTTTTTCTTTTTCCAATCAGTTGTACACACAAACACTCTCAAACGTACACAGAAAAAAAAAACAGTCTGCTGACTGACCAGAATAATAGTGCTTTTCATGATAATTGATTGAGGCTCCAGAGTAGAAGAGGTTTATGGAGTGTTTGAAAGCTGTAGGCTGTCTCCATTTATTTTATTTATTTATTTATTTCCCATTTGATGATTGAGGAGGTCCACTGGGCTCAGGGAGCCCATTTTAAGTGGAGGCCCAGGGAGAAAAGCTCCGCATTACATAGTTTATTTACAGAAAGCACCGAATTACATATTTTAGTTACAGATACAATTATAGTAAACAAGACACAATTACAATTTCATTTCATGCAAGAGAAACAGGCATACATTCTTTGGTTACATAGTACAGTTATGTTATATACAATATATGTGCATTTATGTTAGGTTAGCTTGAAGTCAGAGTTAGTGAAGAGTTTAAGGGGTGGAATGATTATTAGGCAAGGGGGTGAGAGAGCAGTTGCATTTCCTGTTACAGGAAAGATAGGAATGTAGCTGAGTTTTAAAGTTTTCAAAGTTTTCACAAGTCCTTAGAGAAGAAGGAAGAGAATTCCATTTTTTTAGCTAAGGAAAATGTTAGCAGAAGCTGACCAGCATTTAATATGACACTCTTTGTGGTAAGGATGCAATCCTCACATCCATCTAATTTAAAAATAATACCATACTAGAAGCCTCCCTTCCTTCAGAAATTCTATTCTTATGTTGGGATCATCCAGTTTATGGGACCCATTTTATGCAAATCCATTTTATGCATGCTTTTTTTATTTGTTGTTTTTGATCTAGTAATGGCTTAAAATGTCCCCTCTCTCTTTTATTTACCAACTCTAACATCACGCCATTTATTAGTGAATTGGGGTATCCCCTCTTCTGAAACATGTCTTTCAGGTGATCACATTAATCTAGGAAACTTTCAAATTCAGATACCATTCGTGCAGCCCTTACATATTGACCTTTTAATACAGCTTTCTTTTTCTTAAATGGATGAGAGCTACTAAAATGTAAAAAGCTGTTTGAATATGTTGGTTTTCGATACATTTCAGCTTTAAACACCTTAGATACTCTATCTTTTATTAGTCTCACATCTAGGTATGGTATTTCATCAACTCCAACCGTATGTGTGATTCTAAGAAAAGGGGTACACCCATTCAAATATTCTAAAAACTCAGGAATAGTCTGACCTGGCCCCTCCCAGTACATACAAATATCATCCAAAAACAACACGAAGAAATAGAAGGGAATGACAGGGAGGTCATAACTAGCATAAGTATGCAATCACAGACTCAAGAAATAGGTCAAAATACTGAGACATCTGAGGAGAAGAAATTCAATAGTGCATTCATCACAATTTTTAATAAAAGTAGTAAGAATGTAGCTAACATCCTATTTAAAAATTGGGTGGTATTAACTAATAATAGGGACACCAGAAATATAATAGGTGAACTACCTACTATTGTATATAAAAAAAGGCAGAACTATAAAAAATGTTTTAGAAAATACAAATGTGAACCAACAAAATGGCTACATGAAAAAATGTGGGACCTGCAATTATTGTTGTTACATCTACAAGGGTAGTTCATTTGACATCAACAATACCATAGTGAAGATTACCAGAAAAGGCACATGCACATCAGAGAAAGTAGTATATTGCGCATTTTGCAGAAAATGTCCATGTTTTTATAAAGGGCAAAACAGAGCGGAAATTAAAAAGTAGAATTTACGAACATGTAAGAGATATAAGGAACAAAAAATAAACAAGTGCCTTAGCCAGACATAACACTGAATATCCTGAACATACTTTTAAATTTGGTATTTTGGAGACAATAAAACCAGATATAAGGGGTGGGCCATGGGCATTAATATTAGAAAAACAAGAAGTCCTATGGCAATTAAGGATGAATTCCCTGCAGTGGCCAGGATTAAATTACAGTTTCTCACTTGCATGTTTTTTAAAACTAAAAGCTCTGGAAAGATTAAAATTACTGAGAAATGTTTTAAGTGTATTATATTTTAAAAATAAAATTTAAATAGTTGTTTTAGTGAATGTTTTAGGGAATGTATTGTATTTTAGAGATGAGATAAAGTTTATTTATTGTTTAAGATATATTTTACTAGTAGTGTAGTAAAAAAAGGGGGGGTGGTTTTTAGGATTGATTGTATGTCTATTTAGTATTTAAATGAAGTGTGTTTTATGGACTGCCTATTTAGTATTTAAATGAAGTGTGTTTTACTAACTGAATTACTTTGAAGAAGTTCCTGACTGAGCAGGGACGAAAGCTTGTGCATATACTTTGTGTGGAATAAATTGTTTGTACTTTGAATCTACTGGTGATATTATCCTTGTTTTTACTGCATCAGCTGCTCTCCAGCTCCATGTGTGCCATTTTTTGTTCATTAGTGGTTACTTTGCATTTTTTTCTCAGTCCTGTAATAAGACAGGCTAAACCCTGAGTTGTTGACCTGGATCTAGTTTCTTGATCATCCATTTTTCTTGAAGGTTCTAGTTTTGCTTTATTAAAAAAAAAAAAAAGTTAAAGAGAGTGCCATGCTCTAGAGTCCTGAAATCATGCCCTCTAAAAAATATGCAGTATCAGAAACTTTCTGCTGTCGTTGACAATATAGTCATTTTATTGCTTCAGGCTGGGGCACCTTCTATATGAAGACTGCATATATTCTATGTATTTTTTGTGGGTTTTTGAACAGCACTCTGGTTTCCTTGCACAAAAGAAATTTAGGAAAATGAATTGTTGCTTCCCTAAATTGACCATAGGTGTGTTTTTGTGTGTGTGTGTGTGTGTGTGTGTGTGTGTGTGTGTGTGTGTGTGTGTGTGTGTGTGTGTGTGACTGCATGGGTGAGTCGGTCCACATGTGAGATTAAATGAGGGTGGAGTGGGCTATGTGTGTGTGTGTGTGTGTGTGTGTGTGTGTGTGTGTGTGTGTGTGTGTGTGTGTGTGTGTGTGTGTGTGTGTGTGTGTGTGTGTGTGTGTGTGTGTGTGTGTGTGTGTGTGTATGTTTGGGGGGGTTGTCATACCTATATAATCCCCTACACTAATCGTGCAATAAAGGTACTTAAAAAGTTAGTGGAGCAATTGAAGTTTTTCATGAAGGATATGGAGAGAAGGTGACACTAGACACCTGGAACATATAAAAAATAAGATAAAAACACTTTGGCTGCATGAAATGTGTATGGTTGGGGGAGACACTTGACTACCAAAATGTCAGTTCTGCTCTATCACTAGGCACCAGGGATAGTCTTCATATATTCCTTAAGTCACTGAAAAAAAGTTAAAGTAAAAAGGGTGAACGTTTCAAACTCTGTACTCTTGGCATAGAAAGTTTCTTCTTAGCAAGCCCTAGCCTTAGCCGTCTATGCCAGCTGAGGAGGGCTCATACCATTGCTTATTTTGTAAAGTATAAGAAGTATGAAATATTAATGTCTGGCATTACTGACTGAATACAACAGTCCATGGTTTACAAGGAGCAGGTTGTGTTTAACAGCCACAATCAGGAGTGTTCTGTAACATCAGGGACACTTGAGAGATATGGGGATGTGTCCATGTGGGGGGGGGCATACCTGGGCTGTGCTAAGGCTTCAGGATGAAGAAGGGAACAGTACTACATGGCACCAAGGAGCCATTTAAAATTGTTACTGTCGCTCAAGTAAAAGTTAATAGAGCA
>NC_056739.1:1127786357-1127788857 GCF_019279795.1 Protopterus annectens
AACATTGAAAACTACAGTTCACATGTAAATAACATCCCCTCCACCTACAACAATACCTAACTAACAAACACACTTTCTACTACGTTTCTGCAGAGGGTCAAGTCCCCCCACTGCACCCCCCCCATAAATTAAATATACCAACTCCAAGATCACACGACAGTGGAAAAAAGTTAATCTCCTAACTTACAGTTGCAGTTGGTATATTTAATTTATGGGGGTGTGTGTGGGGGGCTTGCCCCCCTGCAGAAATGTAGTAGAAAGTGTATTTGTTAGTTAGGTATTGTAGATGGAATGGATGTTATTTACATGTGCATTGTAGCTTTCAATGTTTTGAAGCACACTTTCAATGTTCTGACTCTTCAATGTTTTGGGTTTTCAGAGTTTTGAATTGTTGATGTTATGGTTTCAGTGTTATGAAATTCAACGTTATGAAATTTCAGTGTTATGAAGTAGACCTATAAATATATATATATATATATATATATATATATATATATATATATATATACACACACACACACACACACACACACACACACACACACACACACACACACACATATATAGTAGATATGGATCTACTTTTAAATACCGTAATTTCATAACCCCGAAGTCCAAAATACTGAGATGAGAATCACCAAACTTAAAATGCTGAACTATGTCAGTTTTCCCAGGGCAAGTAAACACTTGCCCAATGCAACATTAAAATACACCACACTATCTAAAACCAACTTAGGTGGGGGAGAATGACCCCTACATCCCCCTAACTATATATACCAACTACAGGATTGGACTACAGTAAAGAAAGGGAGTTCCCCAAGTTGTATAAGTGTTTACTTGCCCTTGGAAAACTTATGCTGTTTGGCATTTTAAGTTTCATGATTCTCATCTCTGTGTTTTGGTCTTCGCAATTCTAAGCTTTTGATATTACAAAGTGGACCCATATATGTGTGTGTGTGTGTGTGTGTGTGTGTGTATATATATATATATATATATATATATATATATATACACACACACACACATACATATATATATATATACACACATATATATATATATATATATATATATATATACACACACACACACACTATATATATATATATATATATATATATATATATATATATATATATATATACACACACACACACACACACACACACATACATATATATATATATATATATATATATATATATATATATATATAATAAATACTTCTAGAACAAAATAAATGAAAAATCAGAAATAAAACTCGCAGACACTAAACAGAACTTTTAAGCTTTCGCTCTTATTAGATGAAAGAGCTTCTTCAGAATAACTGAAACACATTCCATTTGTAGAATATATACTAAAGGGCAGCTGAAGTCACATGTAAGTACAGTAGCCAAAGAAACAAGAAAAACATTCCAAACAGTAACTAATGGATAAACTGTTGAATATTTAAACATTTAAAAATTCAAAAAAATACTGGTCATAGTGAATGTACTGCAATGAAATATGAAATTGAGAAACTTCCAAATGAGTATTCATATATATAAATTCTTAAAATATGGATATGTATAGCTTTCAAATGAATATGTGTATGTATTATCTTTTTACTTAATGTTTCCATCTGAGAGCACATTTGATATTAACACTGTCATTAAGTCCAGGAAATACCTCTGAATTGAGAAGTAATTGCCATCTCAGTTCCTTCAATTCAAGATACAACTCCCAGTTTCCAAAAAAACAATCTACCTTCTCTAGAACTAAAAAATAAAACTTATTAAAAGATGGACATGAAATGCTGTGTTTTGCTAAGGCATTGTTTAAGTTTCTGGCTCTAATAGTTCCCAAATGTTCCTTTATCCTGTCGGATAACTTTCTAGCAGTCTTTCCAATATAAAATGCAGAACAAAAATCACAAATACCAGCATAAACTACTCCTGTGGAATGACAGAAATAATGTTTGGTAAACTTAATAGTGTAGTTACAATGAGGAAAAGTGTATTGTGATCCTAATAATATGTACTGGCAAACAACACATTTGTTGCAGGAATGCATACCAGGCTGTGTGTATAGAGACGGTGTTGTATTAATTAAAAAAGGTGCATCTCTATTTTCAAGTTTCATTCTAATAGTATTGGTTCTCTTATATGAAAAAGGAGTCACACCAATAGCAGAAATCATAGACTGAGAATCTGCTAAAAGATCCCAATTATTGGTAATAATGTTTCTAATATTAATCATGTCCCTGGAAATTGGTAATGGGAAACTAAGTGATCTGTTGGTGTCATAGGTATGGGAGACAGTCGTAGGTTTAAATCCAAACAATAAGATAGGCAAATGTTTAGTGTATCTATCAGATGCTATTTCATTATATACAGAATTTATCAGAGCTTCAGGATAATTTCTCTTCAGAAACATACATTTCAACAGTGCTGCATTAAACATGAAATCATCTAAGCTAACAATTCTAGAAATTCGTATAAACTGACTTTTAACAAGATTC